>NW_026728923.1:317500-350000 GCF_030272615.1 Cryptomeria japonica
CAACCTTCAGTGCAACCGTAGCACTCTTTTGTGCAACCGCCCAAACAACGCCCCCTCTACCCTCTGTCGAAACACTCGGCATTGCTGCTCCCTAAGGTGAGCTTCTCCTCATAGGCAATTCCGCTCTTATCCGGTCACGTTTGTGTGCCCGAATTTCGCAAGGCAACCTCCATGGGACATGGAAAAGACTCGAGAAGAGAGCTCGCTCACGGGAGAGAGAAGCCAAGGAGACCACGAGAGTGCTGAGAGTGGGACAGCGCTGAATAGGCGGGAGAAGCCTGCGCGTATAAACGGAGATATATATCCAATTGCAACGAAGGAACGTGCCAAAGATCGAGAACAATGGCAGAAATGCTAGTAACGTGCACTTCGGGACCAACGCATCACCGGAAGACAACCGCCAAACATCGAAAG
The DNA here is from genome assembly GCF_030272615.1 of Cryptomeria japonica. NCBI lineage: Eukaryota > Viridiplantae > Streptophyta > Pinopsida > Cupressales > Cupressaceae > Cryptomeria > Cryptomeria japonica. Next base: position 317,915 of record NW_026728923.1, read on the forward strand.
AGTCGCGATGCTCCGCAACCTACGTGCAAAGCGGTCGCACACCGGGTAAGGGAGTGAGAGCCCCAAACATAGCTGGGCGAGGCGCTCACTCCGCTCTTTAATATCTCGTTAATACCGCCAAGGAAATGGCACAAGCACACACACACAAGCATCCTCGGAAGAGGACAGTTCGAGTGACAGGTCAAATCCAAGAGTTCCGAAGACTACCTCCAGGAACAATCGGGAACAAGACCGATTACAAGTCGTCGAGTCTGTTACTGGGCGAACACGAGATGCGCACAGGAAATCGATCAGCCCTCACAATGGCCCAAGGCCAGAGATCGGACTGCTACGATTTACCCCAACAATCATCGTGCCACTCTTCGCAGAGAGGTGATAGACGCCAACGAGCCCGCGCATAGCAATCGAGGTGTAAAAAGGGCGTTGAAGGCAGGAAGCCTGGACGAAAGAGGCTACGAGGTCACCTCGAAGCGGTCTAAGAATCGGGCGCACTTGGGGCGACTACCAGTGCCAACCCCTTATCCCGCGGTGCGTCCGACACACAGAAATTTCCAAGGCGGCCAAGGAGCCTCCCCGCATAGCAATCGGGGTGTGAGGTTACGGATGCAGCATTGATAGCAATCGAGGTGGGAGGCGAAGGATGCAGAAGTGAGAGCCGAGGGATGTAGCAGAGATAGCAATCGGGGTGTGTGATGCAGAAGAGATAGCAATCGAGGTGTGCGGTGGGAAGGGCCCAGCAGCCAGAATGCATGAAGCGACGGATGAAGCAGTGATGACAACCGGGCTGTGAGGAGAGGAGGGATGCAGCCAAGAAAGCAATCAGGGCTCGAGGCAAGGGATGCATCAAGGATAGCAATCATGTTGTGAGGCGAGATTCCAAAGGCTAAACGTGAGAGGCTGCAGGGTCGACTCAGAGAGGTCTATGCATGTGAGAGGCTGAAAGCAAGGTCAACTCGGAGCGGTCTATGCATCGGGCGCGCTTGGGGCGACTACCAGTGCCAACCCCTTATCCCGCGACGCGTCCGACAAAGAGAACGTTCCAAGGCGGCAGAGGAGGTTACCAGCCGAAGGATGCAGTAGCAATAACAGGTATAGTTCCGCGGCGGCCGAGAAGACTCACCGCATAGGAATCGGGATGCGAGGCGAGGGATGCGGCGGGAAGGCCCCGACGGCTAAACGGAAGAGGCTGCAGGGCCGCCTCGGAATGGTCCAAGCATCGGACGCGATTGGGACGACTACCAGTGCCAACCCCTTATCCCGCGATGCGTCCGATACACAGATAGTTCCAAGGCGGCCGAGGAGCCTCACCGCATATCAATCGGGGTGCGAGGCGAGGGATGGGGCGGGAAGGCCCCAACGGCTAGACGGAAGAGGCTTCAGGGCCACCTCGGAATGCTCCAAGCATCGGACGCGCTTGGGGCGACTACCAGTGCCAACCCCTTATCCCGCGATGCGTCCGATACACAGATGGTTCCAAGGCGGCCGAGGAGCCTCACCGCATAGCAATCGGGGGTGCGAGGCGAGGGATGGGGCGGGAAGGCCCCAACGGCTAGACGGAAGAGGCTTCAGGGCCGCCTCGGAATGGTCCAAGCATCGGACGCGCTTGGGGCGACTACCAGTGACAACCCCTCATCCCGCGATGCGTCCGATACGAAGATGGTTCCAAGGCGGCCGAGGAGCCTCACCGCATAGCAATCGGGGTGCGAGGTGGGGGATGCGGCGAGATGGCCCCAACGGCTAGACGGAAGAGGCCACAGGGCCGCGTCGGAATAGTCCAAGCATCGGACGCGCTTGGGGCGACTACCAGTGACAACCCCTTATCCCGCGATGCGTCCGATACGAAGATAGTTCCAAGGCGGCCGAGGAGCCTCACCGCATAGCAATCCGGGTGCGAGGTGGGGGATGCGTCGAGATGGCCCCAACGGCTAGACGGAAGAGGCTGCAGGGCCGCCTCGGAATAGTCCAAGCATCGGACGCGCTTGGGGCGACTACCAGTGACAACCCCTTATCCCGCGATGCTTCCGATACGAAGACAGTTCCAAGGCGGCCGAGGAGCCTCACCGCATAGCAATGGGGGTGCGAGGTGAGGGATGCGGCGAGATGGCCCCAACGGCTAGACGGAAGAGGCCACAGGGCCGCCTCGGAATAGTCCAAGCATCGGACGCGCTTGGGGCGACTACCAGTGACAACCCCTTATCCCGCGATGCATCCGATACGAAGATAGTTCCCAGGCGGCCGAGGAGCCTCACCGCATAGCAATCGGGGTGCGAGGCGAGGGATGCGGCGAGATGGCCCCAAAGGGTAGACGGAAGAGGCTGCGGGGCCGCCTCGGAATAGTCCAAGCATCGAACGCGCTTGGGGCGACTACCACTGCCAACCCCTTATCCCGCGATGCGTCCGATACACAGATAGTTCCGAGGCGGCCGAGGAGCTGGGGGATGCGGCGAGATGGCCCCAACGGCTAGACGGAAGAGGCTGCAGGGCCGCCTCGGAATAGTCCAAGCATCGGACGCGCTTGGGGCGACTACCAGTGACAACCCCTTATCCCGCGATGCGTCCGATACACAGATAGTTCCGAGGCGGCCAAGGAGCCTCACCGCATAGCAATCGTGGTGCGAGGTGGGGGATGCAGCGAGATGGCCCCAACGGCTAGACGGAAGAGGCTGCAGGGCCGCCTCGGAATGGTCCAAGCATCGGACGCGCTTGGGGCGACTACCACTGCCAACCCCTTATCCCGCGATGCGTCCGATACACAGATAGTTCCAAGGCGGCCGAGGAGCCTCACCGAATAGCAATCGGGGTGCGAGGCGAGGGATGCGGCGAGAAAGCCCCAACGGCTAGAGGGAAGAGGCTTCAGGTCCGCCTCGGAATGGTCCAAGCATCGGACGCGCTTGGGGCGACTACCAGTGACAACCCCTTATCCCGCGACGCGTCCGATACACAGATAGTTCCAAGGCGGCCGAGGAGCCTCACCGCATAGCAATCGGGGTGCGAGGCGAGGGATGCGGCGAGAAGGACCCAACGGCTAGACGGAAGAGGCTTCAGGGCCGCCTCGGAATGGTCCAAGCATCGGACGCGCTTGGGGCGACTACCAGTGACAACCCCTTATCCCGCGACGCGTCCGATACACAGATAGTTCCAAGGCGGCCGAGGAGCCTCACCGCATAGCAATCGGGGTGCGAGGCGAGGGATGCGGCGAGAAGGACCCAACGGCTAGACGGAAGAGGCTTCAGGTCCGCCTCGGAATGGTCCAAGCATCGGACGCGCTTGGGGCGACTACCAGTGACAACCCCTTATCCCGCGACGCGTCCGATACACAGATAGTTCCAAGGCGGCCGAGGAGCCTCACCGCATAGCAATCGGGGTGCGAGGCGAGGGATGCGGCGAGAAGGACCCAACGGCTAGACGGAAGAGGCTTCAGGGCCGCCTCGGAATGGTCCAAGCATCGGACGCGCTTGGGGCGACTACCAGTGACAACCCCTTATCCCGCGATGCGTCCGATACACAGATAGTTCCAAGGCGGCCGAGGAGCCTCACCGCATAGCAATCGGGGTGCGAGGCGAGGGATGCGGCGAGAAGGACCCAACGGCTAGACGGAAGAGGCTTCAGGGCCGCCTCGGAATGGTCCAAGCATCGGACGCGCTTGGGGCGACTACCAGTGACAACCCCTTATCCCGCGACGCGTCCGATACACAGATAGTTCCAAGGCGGCCGAGGAGCCTCACCGCATAGCAATCGGGGTGCGAGGCGAGGGATGCGGCAAGAAGGACCCAACGGCTAGACGGAAGAGGCTTCAGGGCCGCCTCGGAATGGTCCAAGCATCGGACGCGCTTGGGGCGACTACCAGTGACAACCCCTTATCCCGCGACGCGTCCGATACACAGATAGTTCCAAGGCGGCCGAGGAGCCTCACCGCATAGCAATCGGGGTGCGAGGCGAGGGATGCGGCGAGAAGGACCCAACGGCTAGACGGAAGAGGCTTCAGGTCCGCCTCGGAATGGTCCAAGCATCGGACGCGCTTGGGGCGACTACCAGTGACAACCCCTTATCCCGCGACGCGTCCGATACACAGATAGTTCCAAGGCGGCCGAGGAGCCTCACCGCATAGCAATCGGGGTGCGAGGCGAGGGATGCGGCGAGAAGGACCCAACGGCTAGACGGAAGAGGCTTCAGGGCCGCCTCGGAATGGTCCAAGCATCGGACGCGCTTGGGGCGACTACCAGTGACAACCCCTTATCCCGCGACGCGTCCGATACACAGATAGTTCCAAGGCGGCCGAGGAGCCTCACCGCATAGCAATCGGGGTGCGAGGCGAGGGATGCGGCGAGAAGGACCCAACGGCTAGACGGAAGAGGCTTCAGGGCCGCCTCGGAATGGTCCAAGCATCGGACGCGCTTGGGGCGACTACCAGTGACAACCCCTTATCCCGCGATGCGTCCGATACACAGATAGTTCCAAGGCGGCCGAGGAGCCTCACCGCATAGCAATCGGGGTGCGAGGCGAGGGATGCGGCGAGAAGGACCCAACGGCTAGACGGAAGAGGCTTCAGGGCCGCCTCGGAATGGTCCAAGCATCGGACGCGCTTGGGGCGACTACCAGTGACAACCCCTTATCCCGCGACGCGTCCGATACACAGATAGTTCCAAGGCGGCCGAGGAGCCTCACCGCATAGCAATCGGGGTGCGAGGCGAGGGATGCGGCGAGAAGGACCCAACGGCTAGACGGAAGAGGCTTCAGGGCCGCCTCGGAATGGTCCAAGCATTGGACGCGCTTGGGGCGACTACCAGTGACAACCCCTTATCCCGCGACGCGTCCGATACACAGATAGTTCCAAGGCGGCCGAGGAGCCTCACCGCATAGCAATCGGGGTGCGAGGCGAGGGATGCGGCGAGAAGGACCCAACGGCTAGACGGAAGAGGCTTCAGGGCCGCCTCGGAATGGTCCAAGCATCGGACGCGCTTGGGGCGACTACCAGTGACAACCCCTTATCCCGCGACGCGTCCGATACACAGATAGTTCCAAGGCGGCCGAGGAGCCTCACCGCATAGCAATCGGGGTGCGAGGCGAGGGATGCGGCGAGAAGGACCCAACGGCTAGACGGAAGAGGCTTCAGGGCCGCCTGGGAATGGTCCATGCATCGCACGCGCTTGGGGCGACTACCAGTGACAACCCCTTATCCCGCGACGCGTCCGATACACAGATAGTTCCAAGGCGGCCGAGGAGCCTCACCGCATAGCAATCGGGGTGCGAGGCGAGGGATGCGGCGAGAAGGACCCAACGGCTAGACGGAAGAGGCTTCAGGGCCGCCTCGGAATGGTCCAAGCATCGGACGCGCTTGGGGCGACTACCAGTGACAACCCCTTATCCCGCGACGCGTCCGATACACAGATAGTTCCAAGGCGGCCGAGGAGCCTCACCGCATAGCAATCGGGGTGCGAGTCGAGGGATGCGGCGAGAAGGACCCAACGGCTAGACGGAAGAGGCTTCAGGGCCGCCTCGGAATGGTCCAAGCATCGGACGCGCTTGGGGCGACTACCAGTGACAACCCCTTATCCCGCGATGCGTCTGATACACAGATAGTTCCAAGGCGGCCGAGGAGCCTCACCGCATAGCAATCGGGGTGCGAGGCAAGGGATGCGGCGAGAAGGACCCAACGGCTAGACGGAAGAGGCTTCAGGGCCGCCTCGGAATGGTCCAAGCATCGGACGCGCTTGGGGCGACTACCGTTGCCAACCCCTTATCCCGCGATGCGTCTGATACACAGATAGTTCCGAGGCGGCCGAGGAGCCTCACCGCATAGCAATCGGGTTGCGAGGCAGATTATTGGGAAGGGAACCCCCTGGGATGCGGCTCAAGCAGTGCCCAAAGGGACTGGAATGCGGAATCACATCGAGAGACCCAAATGCTATACGAGGGCTCAAATCGAATTATCGATTTGGCCACGACATGGACGCATCGGAACGACTACCTTTGCCGAACCACTCGCAATTGCATCCATACCGAAACCAATAGACATTTCCGTTAGAGCCCTCGCATAGCATTCGGGAATCTCGCATGCCCCTCTAAATCGACCAATGCTGGCGCTCAACGAAAATCCGAGCGCTACCACCGTTCGAGCGCCAGCATTGGTCGAGTTAGAGGGGCACGGGGGAGAATGCTCCAGTCAACACCTCCCCTATATAAGTTATTTGTCCGATTCTCGCACAACCGTAGTCTGCCTCGTCGAATCAAACAACGGTCCCAGATTCCGACTTCCGTTCCGTAGAGACCCAAAAGCTAGATGGAGGCTCGCAAGAAAGAGAGTCGGCGCATAGCAATCGGGTTTCTCGAACGTTTAGGGACCGAGCTCACTTGCGGATAGGGCAAAATCCGCCAAGCAACCCAAAAGCTAGACGGGGGCTCGAATCGAATCGCCTAGGCGGCCACAACAACGACGTGTTGGATCGACTACCAGTGCCAAACCATTCAGCAAGACTAGTCTGTGTCGAGGCCGGATAGAGATTCTCAGAGAGCGCCCGTATAGCATTTAGGAGACCTGCCGCGTCCCTCACACTCGACAAATGGTGGTGCACGTTTATAAATCCGAGCGATCCCAACCCTTTCAAGCACCAACATCGGTCGAGATAGAGGGGCACGGAGGGGGCTGCGTGAGACAACACAGTCCCCTATATAAGTTATTTGTCCGATTCTCACACATCCGAAGAATGGTCATCAAATCGGACAACAGCCCAAACTTCCGACTTCCGTCCCAGAAAGCCCAAGAGCTATCTAAAACGTTCATGGCCGGAACTCGATCGCGGCTATACCAGTCCGCCAAGCAACCCAAAAGCTAGACTGGAGCTCTAGTCGAATCACCTCTGTGGCCATTGCAAGGACGTGTTGGAGCGACTACCATTGCCGAACCATTCCGCAGGTCGAGTCCATACCAAGGCCGCATAGAGATTCACGATGAGCTCCTGCATAGCAATCAGGAGACTTGCCGTGTCCATCACAATCGATAAATCCTGGTGCAAGATTTTTGCATCCGAGCGCTCCAACCAGTCGAGCACCAGCATCAATCGACATAAACGGGCACGGGGGGAGGATGCTCGAGAACACTACCTCCCCTATATAAGTTATTTGTCCGATTCTCAAGCAGCCGAAGTCTGGTCATCGAATCGGGTCAAAGACCACAACTTCCGACTTTACCCACAATGCAAGTCATCGAATCGAACATCGGCCCCCGAGTCGGACTCCATGCGTATGTCAGGTCATCGGACCCAAATTCCGCCTTCCTGCGCATGGCGGGCCATCAATATCAACTCGGTCATCGGACCCAAACTCCGCCTTTCTGCGCATGGCACGCCTTCAAATCGGTCATCGGACCCAAATTCCGCCTTCCTGTGCATGGCGGGCCATCAACATCAACTCGGTCATCGGACCCAAATTCCGCCTTTCTGCGCATGGCACGCCATCAACTCGGTCATCGGACCCAAATTCCGCCTTCCTGCGCATGGCAGGTCATCGGACACAAATTCAGACCTCGCCAATATGCCTACGTATCGAATCGGTCATCGGACCCAACTTCCGACTTCATCCATACTGTAGGGTCTTTGAGGTTGGCGCGGTGCGCTCAACCCGGGGAGTCGACCCATCGAAGCATACACCTCCCCTATATAAGCTATTTGTCCGATTCCCACACCTGTGTAGTTTGCACCTCTGACCAGGACATCGACCCCAACTTCCGAACTCGACTGCAACGACGGCACCAGCGCCTTGGTGCGCACCTTGCGACGCACAGTCCCAACATTCGCCTTCCTGCACATGGCAGGTCATCGGACCCAAATTCCGACCTCGCGAGTATGCCTACATATCGAATCGGTCATCGGACACAACTTCCGACTTCATCCATACCGTAGGGTCTTTGAGGTTGGCGCGGTGCGCTCAACCCGGGGAGTCGACCCAACGAAGCATACACCTCCCCTATATAAGCTATTTGTCCGATTCCCACACCTGTGTAGTTTGCACCTCCGATCAGGACATCGACCCCAACTTCCGAACTCGCCTGCAACGACCGAACCAGCGCCTTGGTGCGCACCTTGCAACGCACAGTGCCAACATTCGCCTTCCTGCACATGGCAGGTCATCGGACCCAAATTCCGACCTCGCGAGTATGCCTACATATCGAATCGGTCATCGGACCCAACTTCCGACTTCATCCATACCGTAGGGTCTTTGAGGTTGGCGCGGTGCGCTCAACCCGGGGAGTCGACCCAACGAAGCATACACCTCCCCTATATAAGCTATTTGTCCGATTCCCACACCTGTGTAGCTTGCACCTCCGATCAGGACATCGACCCCAACTTCCGAACTCGACTAAAAAGACCGCACCAGCACCTTGGTGTGCACCTTGCAACGCACAGTGCCAACATTCGCCTTCCTGCACATGGCAGGTCATCGGACCCAAATTCCGACCTCATGAGCATACCTACTAATCGAATCGGTCATCGGACCCAACTTCCGACTTCATCCATACCGTAGGGTCTTTGAGGTTGGCGCGGTGCGCTCAACCTGGGGAGTCGACCCATCGAAGCATACACCTCCCCTATATAAGCTATTTGTCCGATTCCGACACCTGTGTAGTTTGCACCTCCGCTCAGGACATCGACCCCAACTTCCGAACTCGCCTGCAACGACCGAACCAGCGCCTTGGTGCGCACCAAAAGTGCGCACTTTTGGAGGGCACTTTTGTGCGCTCCAAAGGTGCGCACTTTTGGAGGGCACTTTTTGGAGGGCACTTTTGTGCGCTCCAAAGGTGCGCACTTTTGGAGGGCACTTTTTGGAGGGCACTTTTCTGCGCTCCAAAGGTGCGCACTTTTGGAGGGCACTTTTTGGAGGGCACTTTTCTGCGCTCCAAAGGTGCGCACTTTTGGAGGGCACTTTTTGGAGGGCACTTTTCTGCGCTCCAAAGGTGCGCACTTTTGGAGGGCACTTTTTGGAGGGCACTTTTCTGCGCTCCAAAGGTGCGCACTTTTGGAGGGCACTTTTGTGCACTCCAAAGGTGCACACTTTTGGAGGGCACTTTTTGGAGGGCACTTTTCTGCACTCCAAAGGTGCGCACTTTTGGAGGGCACTTTTTGGAGGGCACTTTTGTGCGCTCCAAAGGTGCGCACTTTTGGAGGGCACTTTTTGGAGGGCACTTTTGTGCGCTCCAAAGGTGCGCACTTTTGGAGGGCACTTTTGTGCACTCCAAAGGTGCGCACTTTTGGAGGGCACTTTTCCTGCGCTCCAAAGGTGCACACCTAGGTGAGCACCTTCGACCACACCTTGTAGCACACCAAACTCTGACTTTCGACTTCATCCGCAATGCAGGGTCTTTGAGGTTGGCGCAATGCGCACAACCAGGGGAGTCGACCCATCAAACCCAACACCTCCCCTATATAAGCTATTTGTCTGATTCTCATACATGCGTAGCCTGCAGGAGCAATTAGGACATCGACCCCAACTTTCGGCTTCTAAACGAAAACAAGGTCTTTGAGGTTGGTGTAATGCGAACAACTAGGGGAGTCAACCCATCAAACCCAACACCTCCCCTATATAAGCTATTTGTCTGATTCTCATACATGTGTAGTCTACAGGAGCAATTAGGACATCGACCCCAACTTTTGACTTCTTAACGAAAACAAGGTCTTTGAGGTTGACGTAATGCGCACAACCAGGGGAGTCGACCCATCAAACCCAACACCTCCCCTATATAAGCTATTTGTCCGATTCTCATACATGTGTAGCCTACAGGAGCCATTAGGACATTGACCCCAACTTTTGACTTCTTAACGAAAACAAGGTCTTTGAGGTTGGCGTAATGCGCACAACCAAGGGAGTTGACCCATCAAACCCAACACCTCCCCTATATAAGCTATTTGTCTGATTCTCATACATGTGTAGCCTGCAACAACGATTAGGACATCCACCCCAACTTCTGAATTCGTCTGCGTTGACCGCACCAAAGGTGCACGCCTTGGTGCTCACCAAAATCCGACTTCCGACTTCTTCTGCTATGCGGGGTCTTTGAGGTTGGCGCAGTGCGCACAACCAGGGGAGTCAACCCACCGAATGCAACACCTCCCCTATATAAGCTATTTGTCTGATTCTCATACATGCGTAGACTGCAGCAATGATTAGGACATCCACCCCAACTTTTGACTTCTTAAACAAGACAGGGTCTTTGAAGTTGGTGCAGTGCACACAACCAGGGGAGTCGACCCATCAAACGCAACACCTCCCCTATATAAAGCTATTTGTCCGATTCTCATACGTGTAGTCTGCAGCAGCGATTAGGACATCGACCCCAACTTCCGAATTCGTTTGCATTGACCGCACCAAAGGTGCACGCCTTGGTGTGCACCTTGGAGTGCACTTTGGTGCTCACCTCGGTGCACACTTTGGTGTGCACCTCGGTGTGCACCAAAGGTGCGCACCTTGGAGCGCACCAAAGGTGTACACTTTGGAGCGCACCACATAGGGTCTTTGAGAGGTTGGCGCAGTGCGCACACCAAGGTGGGTGTTGAGGTGCGTGCCGAGGTGGGTGGGTGCTAGGGTGCGCTCCATGGTGGGTGCCAGGGTGGGTGCGTGCTAGGGTGGATTCCAAAGAGGGTCATAGGGTGGGTGCCAAGGTGGGTTGGTGATATAGTGGGTTCAAAGGTGGGTACTAGGGTGGGTTCCAAGGTGGGTCACAAGTTGGGTGCCAGGATGCGTGGGTGTTAGGTTGGGTGCCAAGGTGGGCTCCTGCGTGGGTGGGTGCTAGGGTGGGTTTCAAGGTGGACGCGAGGGCGGGTGCCAAGGTGGGTAACAAGTTGGGTGTTAGGATGGGTGAGTGCTAGAGTGGGTGCCAAGGTGGGTGGGTGCTAAGGTGGATGCCAAGGTGGTTCACAGGGTGGGTGGGTTCTAGGGTGAGTTCCAAGGTGGGTCACAGGTTTAGTGCTAGGGTGCGTGTCAAGGCGGGTGTCGAGGTGCCTGGGTGCTAGGGTGTGGATGCCAATGTGGGTCATAGGGTGGGTACTAGGGTGGGCTGCAATGTGGGTGCCAAGGTGGGTAACATGCTCGGTTGGTTCTAAATTGGGTGTCAGGGTGGGTGTGCACCCACCTTGCCCGAGGTGGGTGCCAAGGTGCCAGTGTGGGTGGGTGCTAAGGTGGATGCCAAGGTGGGTGAGAAGGTGGGTGATAGGTTGAGTGGTAGGATGGGTGGGTGCCAAGATGGGTCACAGGGTGGGTGCAAGGGTGGGTAGGTGCTAGGGTTGGTGTCAGGGTGGGTGGGTGCTAGGTTGGGTTCCAAGGTGGGTGCGAGGGTGAGTGTCAAGGTGGGTCACAGGTTAGGTGCTAGGATGGGTGAGTGCTAGGGTGCAAAGGTGCCAGGGTGGGTGCTAGGATGGGTCGATGCTAGGGTGAGTGGCAAGGTGGGTCCACAAGTGTCAAGGTGGGTGCCGAGGTGGGTGCCAACTTGGGTTCCAAGGTGGGTGCCAAGTGGGCGACTGCTATGGTGGATGCCAAGGTGGGTCACGGGGTGGGTGCCAAGTTGCTAGGTTGTGTTCCAAGGTGGGTGCCAACGTGGCTGCTAGGGTGCGTGGGTTAAAGGGTGTGTCACAACGTGGGTGCCAGGATGGGTGCGCACCCACACTGGCCAAGACGGGTGCAAGGTTGGGTTCCAAGCCCGGTCACAGGCTGGGTGCTAGGATGGGTGGGTGCCAAGGTGGGCACCAGGGTGGGTGCACCCACCCTGGCCAAGGTGGGTCACGGGGTGGGTCCTAGGGTGGGTAACAGGGTGGGTACTAAGGTGCGTGCCAAGGTGGGTCATGGGGTGGGTGCCAAGGTGGGCACCAGGGTGGGTGTGCACCAACCCTAGCCAGGGTAGGTCACGGGGTGGTTGTCGGGGTGGGCGTCAAGGAGCCAAGGTGGGTGGCAAGTAGCCAAGTTGCGTGCCAAGGTGGGTGTCGGGGTGGGTGCCAAGGATCCAAGGTGGGTGCCAAGGAACCAAGGTGGGTGTCTGGGTGGGTGCCGAGGTGGGAGCCAGGGTGGGTCCCAAGGTGAGTGCAAAGGTGGGTGCCAGGGTCAAGGTGAGTGCCAATGTGGGTTCCAAGGTGCCAGGGTCAGGGTGAGTGCCAATGTGGGTTCAAAGGTGCTAAGTTGGGTGCGAGGTTGGGTGCGAGGGTGGGTGGGTGCCAAGGTGTGCTAGGTGGAAGCCCGGGTGGGTCGGCATCCCATGGGTGTCGAGTTGGGTGCCTGATGGGTGCTTCTTGTCAAGTTTTAGTCGTCGGGACTCATTTCGAGCCTTAGAGGTCGTTTCTTGTCCGGTTGCCCTGTCTTCGACCTGGGAACCCAATTTTGGTCCTCGGGTCCCATTTTTTTTTGTCTCGCATCCCACTTTTGGCCTGTGGCCTTTTCGGGGTCGATTCTCGTTTTGGGCATCAGAGCATGTTTCTTCTCCTAAAACCCAATATTTGTTTATTAAGTCTCGGAACACATTTTTGTTCTCGTGGACCCATCATGGGTCTTGGAACGCATTTGTGGTCCTTGGGTCCCATTTTGCATCCCGAAACTTGTGTTTTGGTGCTTGATCCCTATTTTGGGTGCCCACCTTGCACCAAGTGCGCACCCGGGGCAAACCGAGCGCCTTGGTGCACCGGGGCAAGATCGAGCGTGCACCCGAGGCGCCCCGAACATGCACCAAGGTGCACTCGGCCCACATGTGAGCGCAGGTCGTTGCGCCCGAGGTGGTGTGTGGGCACCGCGTTGCAGACGGGACACTGCACGCACACGACGCCCCGTCCAGGTGCACGCACGTAGGCCGGGCCGGGTGCACACCCGACGCCCTAGCAAGGTGCGCGCACCCGGGCAGGGCTCACACTTGGCGAACGGGGCGCACTTCGCGAGGGAGGGTGTGCACCTCGACGGGGGTGGGTGGCCGGGGTGGATTCGCACGTGGGTCGCGGTTTGCTAAGTACACACTGCGACAAGCTCATAACGGGTGCGATCATACCAGCGTTAGTGCACCGGATCCCATCAGAACTCCGCAGTTAAGCGCGCTTGGGCCGGAGTAGTACTGGGATGGGTGACCTCCCGGGAAGTCCCGGTGTTGCACCCTTTCTTAGTTTTTCGCCGGGCGTCGCAATGCTATTTGAATAAACCTTTTGCCCGTTTGCGTTCTCGTCGGGGCCGGGCCGGGCCGGGGTGCGCTGCCCGCACTACCGCGCGCGCGGGGGCGACACCGAGCGCGCACCCGAGGCGCCCCGAGCACACAGGCCACGGTGCAACCCGGGCGTTGTGCGCGCACCCCGGTGCGCCCGAGGTGCTGCGCGCGCACCCAGGTGAAATCGGTGTGCACCTCGGCCAGTGCGCGCTCGGTCGAGTCGCGCACGTTGGCCAAGGTGCACGGTGATGTTTCTTACTCTAAGGTTCCGCACCAGACGCCCGGGACAGGTGAGCGAAGCTGGGCGGGGCCGGGTGCGCGGCCGGGGCAGGTGCACGCAGCTGGAGAGAGCTTTGGAGCACACCAGAGGTGCGCACCTTGGAGCACACTTCGGAGCGCACCAATGATGCGCTCCATTCAAAAGTTTCCTGAAAAGGCAAAAAAAGTTGAGATTATAGAATTTCCCACTTGAGAGATTGTAAAAAAAAAAAATTTAAAATGAAGGAAACGCGGGTGCCAAGGTGTGCGCGCCCGGGTGCGCAGCCCAGCCAAGGTGTGCGCACCAAGGCGCCCACCCTGGCGAAGGTGCACGCAAGGTGCGCACCCGAGGCAAACCGGACAATTAACCCAACTTTCGACTTCGCGCGCACCTGCGCACCTTGGAGCGCACTTCGGAGCGCTCCTTGTTGCGCACCAATCTTGGGCACCTCGGAGTGCACCATGGCGCCCACCAAGGTGCGCACCCGGGGCAAACCGAGCTCCGACTTCGTGCGCACCTTGGAGCGCACGAAAGGTGCGCACCATGGCGCCCACCAAGGTGCGCAGCCCAGCCAAGGCGTGCGCATCAAGGTGCGCACCCTGGCGAAGGTGCGCACCCGGGGCAAACCGAGCTCCGACTTCGTGCGCACCTTGGAGCGCACAAAGGGTGCGCAACCCAGCCAAGGTGTGCGCACCCCGGGCAAACCGAGCTCCGAATCGTGCGCACCTTGGAGCACACTTCGGAGCCCTCCTTGGTGCGCACCGATGTTGCGCACCTCGGAGCGCACCCGGGGAAAACAATGCAATTAACCCGACTTTCGACTTCGTGGGCACCTCGGAGCGCTCTCGGGTTCGCACCTCGGAGCACACCGAGGTGCGCACCTTTGATGCGCTGCCTTCACCAATTTCCAGAAAAGGCAAGAAAACATTGAGAAGGTGTGCGCACCGAGGTGCCCACCCTGGCGAAGGTGCACGCGAGGTGCGCACCCGGGGCAAACCGGGCTCCGACTTCGTGCACGCCATGCTGCGCACCTTGGAGGGCCATGGTGCGCACCTTGGAGCACACTTCGGAGCGCTCAATGGTGCCCAACCCAGCCAAGGTGCCCACCGCGGCGAAGGTGCACGCGAGGTGCGCACCCGGGGCAAACCGGGCTCCGACTTCGTGCACGCCGCACCTTGGAGCACACTTCGGAGCGCTCCTTGGTGCGCACCAGGGCGCGCAACCCAGCCGAGGTGCCCACCCCGGCGAAGGTGCACGCGGGGTGCGCACCCGAGGCAAACCGGGCTCCGACTTCGTGCACGCCATGGTGCCCACCGCGGCGAAGGTGCACGCGAGGTGCGCACCCGGGGCAAACCGGGCTCCGACTTCGTGCACGCCGCACCTTGGAGCACACTTCGGAGCGCTCCTTGGTGCGCACCAGGGCGCGCAACCCAGCCGAGGTGCCCACCCCGGCGAAGGTGCACGCGAGGTGCGCACCCGGGGCAAACCGGGCTCCGACTTCGTGCACGCCATGGTGCCCACCGCGGCGAAGGTGCACGCGAGGTGCGCACCCGGGGCAAACCGGGCTCCGACTTCGTGCACGCCGCACCTTGGAGCACACTTCGGAGCGCTCCTTGGTGCGCACCATGGTGCCCACCAGGGCGCGCAACCCCGCCGAAGGTGCACGCGAGGTGCGCACCCGGGGCAAACCGGGCTCCGACTTCGTGCACGCCGCACCTTGGAGCACACTTCGGAGCGCTCCTTGGTGCGCACCAGGGCGCGCAACCCCGCCGAAGGTGCACGCGAGGTGCGCACCCGGGGCAAACCGGGCTCCGACTTCGTGCACGCCATGGTGCGCACCAGGGTGCCCACCGCGGCGAAGGTGCGCACCCGGGGCAAACCGGGCTCCGACTTCGTGCACGCCGCACCTTGGAGCACACTTCGGAGCGCTCCTTGGTGCGCACCAGGGCGCGCAACCCAGCCGAGGTGCCCACCCCGGCGAAGGTGCACGCGAGGTGCGCACCCGGGGCAAACCGGGCTCCGACTTCGTGCACGCCATGGTGCCCACCGCGGCGAAGGTGCGCACCCGGGGCAAACCGGGCTAGGACTTCGTGCACGCCGCACCTTGGAGCACACTTCGGAGCGCTCCTTGGTGCGCACCATGGTGCCCACCAGGCCGCGCAACCCAGCCAAGGTGTGCGCACCAAGGTGCACGCGAGGTGCGCACCCGGGGCAAACCGGGGTCCGGCTTCGTGCACGCCGCACCTTGGAGCACACATCGGGGCGCTCCCGGGTTCGCACCGGCGTTGCGCACCGTGGTGGGCACCTCGGAGCGCACCGTGGTGGGCACCTCGGAGCACACCAAGGTGGGCAGCGAGGTGCGCACCTTTGATGCGATGCCTTCACTAATTTCCATAAAAGGCAAAAGAAAACGAGATTTTAAAATTTCCGTTTTGAAAGATAGTGAGAAAAAGGGAATGCTGGTGCCATCTTGAGCCCGCCCTGGTGCGCAGCCCAGCCAAGGTGTGCGCACCAAGGTGCCCACCCTGGCGAAGGTGCGCGCCCGGGCAATTAACCCAACTTCCAACTTCGCGCGCGCCAGGGTGGGAGCGCACCCAACAACCGGGCCTGGGAAGAGCCAATGCGAGAAACCCCACCAAACGCTCTGACAAAAAAAGAGGGGGCGCTCCAGTAACCCCGCTTCGGAGCGCACCCTGGGCAAACCCAGCCAGGGTGCCCACCCCGGCCAAGGTGCAGGCGAGGTGCGCACCCGGGGCAAACCGGGCTCCGACAACGTGCACGCCGCACCTTGGAGCACACTTCGTAGCGCTCCCGGGTGCGCACCTCAGAGCACACCAAGGTGGGCAGCGAGGTGCGCACCTTTGATGCGCTGCCTTCACTAATTTCCAGAAAAGGCAAAAAAAAGAGGAGATTTTAAAATTTCCGTTTTGAAAGATAGTGAAAAAAACGGAACGCGGGTGCCATCTTGAGCCCGCCCGGGTGCACAGCCCAGGTAAGGTGCCCACCCTGGCAAAGGTGCGCACCCGGGCAATTAACCCTACTTCCGACTTCGTGCGCGCCAGGGTGGCAACCGGGCCTGGGAAGAGCCAATGCGAGAAACCCCACCAAACGCTCCGACAAAAAAAGAGGCGGCGCTCCAATAACCCCGCTTCGGAGCGCAGCCGGGGCAAACCCAGCCAAGGTGCCCACCCCGACGAAGGTGCACGCGAGGTGCGCACCCGGGGCAAACCGGGCTCCGACAACGTGCACGCAGCACCTTGGAGCACACTTCGAAGCACTCCCGGGTGCCCACCGGCGTTGCGCACCGTGGTGGGCAGCGAGGTGCGCACCTTTGATGCGCTGCCTTCACTAATTTCCAGAAAAGGCAAAAAAAAATGAGATTTTAAAATTTCCGTTTTGAAAGATAGTGAAAAAAACGGAACGCGGGTGCCATCTTGAGCCCGCCCTGGTGCGCAGCCCAGGCAAGGCATGCGCACCAAGGTGCCCACCCGCGGTGCACACCCGGGGCAAACCGGGCTCCGACTTCGTGCAGGCCGCACCTTGGAGCACACTTCGGAGCGCTCCTTGGTGCGCACCATGGTGCCCACCAGGGCGCACCCGGGGCAAACCGGGCTCCGACTTCGTGCACGCCGCACCTTGGAGCACACATCGGAGCGCTCCCAGGTTCGCACCAGTGTTGCGCACCTTTGATGCGCTGCCTTCACTAATTTCCAGAAAAGGCAAAAAAAAACGATATTTTAAAATTTCCGTTCTGAAAGATAGTGAAAAAAACGGAACGCGGGTGCCATCTTGAGCCCTTCCTGGTGCGCAGCCCAGGCAAGTTGTGCGCACCAAGGTGCCCACCCTGGCGGAGGTGCGCGCCCGGGGCAAACCGGGCTCCGACTTCGTGCACTGCATGGTGCCCACCAAGGCGCGCAACCCAGCCAAGGTGCCCACCGCAGCGAAGGTGCACGCGAGGTGCGCACCCGAGGTGCACACCCGGGGCAAACCGAGCTCCGACTTCGTGCACGCCGCACCTTGGAGCACACTTCAGAGCGCTCCTTGGTGCGCACCAGGGCGCGCAACCCAGCCAAGGTGCTCACCCCGGCGAAGGTGCACGCGAGGTGCGCACCCGGGGCAAGCCGGGCTCGGACTTCGTGCACGCCGCACCTTGGAGCACACATCGGAGCGCTCCCGGGTTCGCACCAGCATTGCGCACCTTTGATGCGCTGCCTTCACTAATTTCCAGAAAAGGCAAAAAAAAAAAAAAAACGAGATTTTAAAATTTCCGTTTTGAAAGATAGTGAAAAAAACGGAACGCGGGTGCCATCTTGAGCCCGCCCTGGTGTGCAGCCCAGGCAAGTTGTGCGCACCAAGGCACCCACCCTGGCCAAGGTGGGTCACGGGGTGGGTCCTAGGGTGGGTAACGGGGTGGGTACTAAGGTGCGTGCCAAGGTGGGTCATGGGGTGGGTGCCAAGGTGGGCACCAGGGTGGGTGTGCACCAACCCTAGCCAGGGTAGGTCACGGGGTGGTTGTCGGGGTGGGCGTCAAGGAGCCAAGGTGGGTGGCAAGTAGCCAAGTTGCGTGCCAAGGTGGGTGTCGGGGTGGGTGCCAAGGATCCAAGGTGGGTGCCAAGGAACCAAGGTGGGTGTCTGGGTGGGTGCCGAGGTGGGAGCCAGGGTGGGTCCCAAGGTGAGTGCAAAGGTGGGTGCCAGGGTCAAGGTGAGTGCCAATGTGGGTTCCAAGGTGCCAGGGTCAGGGTGAGTGCCAATGTGGGTTCAAAGGTGCTAAGTTGGGTGCGAGGTTGGGTGCGAGGGTGGGTGGGTGCCAAGGTGTGCTAGGTGGAAGCCCGGGTGGGTCGGCATCCCATGGGTGTCGAGTTGGGTGCCTGATGGGTGCTTCTTGTCAAGTTTTAGTCGTCGGGACTCATTTCGAGCCTTAGAGGTCGTTTCTTGTCCGGTTGCCCTGTCTTCGACCTGGGAACCCAATTTTGGTCCTCGGGTCCCATTTTTTTTTGTCTCGCATCCCACTTTTGGCCTGTGGCCTTTTCGGGGTCGATTCTCGTTTTGGGCATCAGAGCATGTTTCTTCTCCTAAAACCCAATATTTGTTTATTAAGTCTCGGAACACATTTTTGTTCTCGTGGACCCATCATGGGTCTTGGAACGCATTTGTGGTCCTTGGGTCCCATTTTGCATCCCGAAACTTGTGTTTTGGTGCTTGATCCCTATTTTGGGTGCCCACCTTGCACCAAGTGCGCACCCGGGGCAAACCGAGCGCCTTGGTGCACCGGGGCAAGATCGAGCGTGCACCCGAGGCGCCCCGAACATGCACCAAGGTGCACTCGGCCCACATGTGAGCGCAGGTCGTTGCGCCCGAGGTGGTGTGTGGGCACCGCGTTGCAGACGGGACACTGCACGCACACGACGCCCCGTCCAGGTGCACGCACGTAGGCCGGGCCGGGTGCACACCCGACGCCCTAGCAAGGTGCGCGCACCCGGGCAGGGCTCACACTTGGCGAACGGGGCGCACTTCGCGAGGGAGGGTGTGCACCTCGACGGGGGTGGGTGGCCGGGGTGGATTCGCACGTGGGTCGCGGTTTGCTAAGTACACACTGCGACAAGCTCATAACGGGTGCGATCATACCAGCGTTAGTGCACCGGATCCCATCAGAACTCCGCAGTTAAGCGCGCTTGGGCCGGAGTAGTACTGGGATGGGTGACCTCCCGGGAAGTCCCGGTGTTGCACCCTTTCTTAGTTTTTCGCCGGGCGTCGCAATGCTATTTGAATAAACCTTTTGCCCGTTTGCGTTCTCGTCGGGGCCGGGCCGGGCCGGGCCGGGGTGCGCTGCCCGCACTACCGCGCGCGCGGGGGCGACACCGAGCGCGCACCCGAGGCGCCCCGAGCACACAGGCCACGGTGCAACCCGGGCGTTGTGCGCGCACCCCGGTGCGCCCGAGGTGCTGCGCGCGCACCCAGGTGAAATCGGTGTGCACCTCGGCCAGTGCGCGCTCGGTCGAGTCGCGCACGTTGGCCAAGGTGCACGGTGATGTTTCTTACTCTAAGGTTCCGCACCAGACGCCCGGGACAGGTGAGCGAAGCTGGGCGGGGCCGGGTGCGCGGCCGGGGCAGGTGCACGCAGCTGGAGAGAGCTTTGGAGCACACCAGAGGTGCGCACCTTGGAGCACACTTCGGAGCGCACCAATGATGCGCTCCATTCAAAAGTTTCCTGAAAAGGCAAAAAAAGTTGAGATTATAGAATTTCCCACTTGAGAGATTGTAAAAAAAAAAAATTTAAAATGAAGGAAACGCGGGTGCCAAGGTGTGCGCGCCCGGGTGCGCAGCCCAGCCAAGGTGTGCGCACCAAGGCGCCCACCCTGGCGAAGGTGCACGCAAGGTGCGCACCCGAGGCAAACCGGACAATTAACCCAACTTTCGACTTCGCGCGCACCTGCGCACCTTGGAGCGCACTTCGGAGCGCTCCTTGGTGCGCACCAATCTTGGGCACCTCGGAGTGCACCATGGCGCCCACCAAGGTGCGCACCCGGGGCAAACCGAGCTCCGACTTCGTGCGCACCTTGGAGCGCACGAAAGGTGCGCACCATGGCGCCCACCAAGGTGCGCAGCCCAGCCAAGGCGTGCGCATCAAGGTGCGCACCCTGGCGAAGGTGCGCACCCGGGGCAAACCGAGCTCCGACTTCGTGCGCACCTTGGAGCGCACAAAGGGTGCGCAACCCAGCCAAGGTGTGCGCACCCCGGGCAAACCGAGCTCCGAATCGTGCGCACCTTGGAGCACACTTCGGAGCCCTCCTTGGTGCGCACCGATGTTGCGCACCTCGGAGCGCACCCGGGGAAAACAATGCAATTAACCCGACTTTCGACTTCGTGGGCACCTCGGAGCGCTCTCGGGTTCGCACCTCGGAGCACACCGAGGTGCGCACCTTTGATGCGCTGCCTTCACCAATTTCCAGAAAAGGCAAGAAAACATTGAGAAGGTGTGCGCACCGAGGTGCCCACCCTGGCGAAGGTGCACGCGAGGTGCGCACCCGGGGCAAACCGGGCTCCGACTTCGTGCACGCCATGCTGCGCACCTTGGAGGGCCATGGTGCGCACCTTGGAGCACACTTCGGAGCGCTCAATGGTGCCCAACCCAGCCAAGGTGCCCACCGCGGCGAAGGTGCACGCGAGGTGCGCACCCGGGGTAAACCGGGCTCCGACTTCGTGCACGCCGCACCTTGGAGCACACTTCGGAGCGCTCCTTGGTGCGCACCAGGGCGCGCAACCCAGCCGAGGTGCCCACCCCGGCGAAGGTGCACGCGGGGTGCGCACCCGGGGCAAACCGGGCTCCGACTTCGTGCACGCCATGGTGCCCACCGCGGCGAAGGTGCACGCGAGGTGCGCACCCGGGGCAAACCGGGCTCCGACTTCGTGCACGCCGCACCTTGGAGCACACTTCGGAGCGCTCCTTGGTGCGCACCAGGGCGCGCAACCCAGCCGAGGTGCCCACCCCAGCGAAGGTGCACGCGAGGTGCGCACCCGGGGCAAACCGGGCTCCGACTTCGTGCACGCCATGGTGCCCACCGCGGCGAAGGTGCACGCGAGGTGCGCACCCGGGGCAAACCGGGCTCCGACTTCGTGCACGCCATGGTGCCCACCGCGGCGAAGGTGCACGCGAGGTGCGCACCCGGGGCAAACCGGGCTCCGACTTCGTGCACGCCGCACCTTGGAGCACACTTCGGAGCGCTCCTTGGTGCGCACCATGGTGCCCACCAGGGCGCGCAACCCCGCCGAAGGTGCACGCGAGGTGCGCACCCGGGGCAAACCGGGCTCCGACTTCGTGCACGCCGCACCTTGGAGCACACTTCGGAGCGCTCCTTGGTGCGCACCAGGGCGCGCAACCCCGCCGAAGGTGCACGCGAGGTGCGCACCCGGGGCAAACCGGGCTCCGACTTCGTGCACGCCATGGTGCGCACCAGGGTGCCCACCGCGGCGAAGGTGCGCACCCGGGGCAAACCGGGCTCCGACTTCGTGCACGCCGCACCTTGGAGCACACTTCGGAGCGCTCCTTGGTGCGCACCAGGGCGCGCAACCCAGCCGAGGTGCCCACCCCGGCGAAGGTGCACGCGAGGTGCGCACCCGGGGCAAACCGGGCTCCGACTTCGTGCACGCCATGGTGCCCACCGCGGCGAAGGTGCGCACCCGGGGCAAACCGGGCTAGGACTTCGTGCACGCCGCACCTTGGAGCACACTTCGGAGCGCTCCTTGGTGCGCACCATGGTGCCCACCAGGCCGCGCAACCCAGCCAAGGTGTGCGCACCAAGGTGCACGCGAGGTGCGCACCCGGGGCAAACCGGGGTCCGGCTTCGTGCACGCCGCACCTTGGAGCACACATCGGGGCGCTCCCGGGTTCGCACCGGCGTTGCGCACCGTGGTGGGCACCTCGGAGCGCACCGTGGTGGGCACCTCGGAGCACACCAAGGTGGGCAGCGAGGTGCGCACCTTTGATGCGATGCCTTCACTAATTTCCATAAAAGGCAAAAGAAAACGAGATTTTAAAATTTCCGTTTTGAAAGATAGTGAGAAAAAGGGAATGCTGGTGCCATCTTGAGCCCGCCCTGGTGCGCAGCCCAGCCAAGGTGTGCGCACCAAGGTGCCCACCCTGGCGAAGGTGCGCGCCCGGGCAATTAACCCAACTTCCAACTTCGCGCGCGCCAGGGTGGGAGCGCACCCAACAACCGGGCCTGGGAAGAGCCAATGCGAGAAACCCCACCAAACGCTCTGACAAAAAAAGAGGGGGCGCTCCAGTAACCCCGCTTCGGAGCGCACCCTGGGCAAACCCAGCCAGGGTGCCCACCCCGGCCAAGGTGCAGGCGAGGTGCGCACCCGGGGCAAACCGGGCTCCGACAACGTGCACGCCGCACCTTGGAGCACACTTCGTAGCGCTCCCGGGTGCGCACCTCAGAGCACACCAAGGTGGGCAGCGAGGTGCGCACCTTTGATGCGCTGCCTTCACTAATTTCCAGAAAAGGCAAAAAAAAGAGGAGATTTTAAAATTTCCGTTTTGAAAGATAGTGAAAAAAACGGAACGCGGGTGCCATCTTGAGCCCGCCCGGGTGCACAGCCCAGGTAAGGTGCCCACCCTGGCAAAGGTGCGCACCCGGGCAATTAACCCTACTTCCGACTTCGTGCGCGCCAGGGTGGCAACCGGGCCTGGGAAGAGCCAATGCGAGAAACCCCACCAAACGCTCCGACAAAAAAAGAGGCGGCGCTCCAATAACCCCGCTTCGGAGCGCAGCCGGGGCAAACCCAGCCAAGGTGCCCACCCCGACGAAGGTGCACGCGAGGTGCGCACCCGGGGCAAACCGGGCTCCGACAACGTGCACGCAGCACCTTGGAGCACACTTCGAAGCACTCCCGGGTGCCCACCGGCGTTGCGCACCGTGGTGGGCAGCGAGGTGCGCACCTTTGATGCGCTGCCTTCACTAATTTCCAGAAAAGGCAAAAAAAAATGAGATTTTAAAATTTCCGTTTTGAAAGATAGTGAAAAAAACGGAACGCGGGTGCCATCTTGAGCCCGCCCTGGTGCGCAGCCCAGGCAAGGCATGCGCACCAAGGTGCCCACCCGCGGTGCACACCCGGGGCAAACCGGGCTCCGACTTCGTGCAGGCCGCACCTTGGAGCACACTTCGGAGCGCTCCTTGGTGCGCACCATGGTGCCCACCAGGGCGCACCCGGGGCAAACCGGGCTCCGACTTCGTGCACGCCGCACCTTGGAGCACACATCGGAGCGCTCCCAGGTTCGCACCAGCGTTGCGCACCTTTGATGCGCTGCCTTCACTAATTTCCAGAAAAGGCAAAAAAAAACGATATTTTAAAATTTCCGTTCTGAAAGATAGTGAAAAAAACGGAACGCGGGTGCCATCTTGAGCCCTTCCTGGTGCGCAGCCCAGGCAAGTTGTGCGCACCAAGGTGCCCACCCTGGCGGAGGTGCGCGCCCGGGGCAAACCGGGCTCCGACTTCGTGCACTGCATGGTGCCCACCAAGGCGCGCAACCCAGCCAAGGTGCCCACCGCAGCGAAGGTGCACGCGAGGTGCGCACCCGAGGTGCACACCCGGGGCAAACCGAGCTCCGACTTCGTGCACGCCGCACCTTGGAGCACACTTCAGAGCGCTCCTTGGTGCGCACCAGGGCGCGCAACCCAGCCAAGGTGCTCACCCCGGCGAAGGTGCACGCGAGGTGCGCACCCGGGGCAAGCCGGGCTCGGACTTCGTGCACGCCGCACCTTGGAGCACACATCGGAGCGCTCCCGGGTTCGCACCAGCATTGCGCACCTTTGATGCGCTGCCTTCACTAATTTCCAGAAAAGGCAAAAAAAAAAAAAAAACGAGATTTTAAAATTTCCGTTTTGAAAGATAGTGAAAAAAACGGAACGCGGGTGCCATCTTGAGCCCGCCCTGGTGTGCAGCCCAGGCAAGTTGTGCGCACCAAGGCACCCACCCTGGCCAAGGTGGGTCACGGGGTGGGTCCTAGGGTGGGTAACGGGGTGGGTACTAAGGTGCGTGCCAAGGTGGGTCATGGGGTGGGTGCCAAGGTGGGCACCAGGGTGGGTGTGCACCAACCCTAGCCAGGGTAGGTCACGGGGTGGTTGTCGGGGTGGGCGTCAAGGAGCCAAGGTGGGTGGCAAGTAGCCAAGTTGCGTGCCAAGGTGGGTGTCGGGGTGGGTGCCAAGGATCCAAGGTGGGTGCCAAGGAACCAAGGTGGGTGTCTGGGTGGGTGCCGAGGTGGGAGCCAGGGTGGGTCCCAAGGTGAGTGCAAAGGTGGGTGCCAGGGTCAAGGTGAGTGCCAATGTGGGTTCCAAGGTGCCAGGGTCAGGGTGAGTGCCAATGTGGGTTCAAAGGTGCTAAGTTGGGTGCGAGGTTGGGTGCGAGGGTGGGTGGGTGCCAAGGTGTGCTAGGTGGAAGCCCGGGTGGGTCGGCATCCCATGGGTGTCGAGTTGGGTGCCTGATGGGTGCTTCTTGTCAAGTTTTAGTCGTCGGGACTCATTTCGAGCCTTAGAGGTCGTTTCTTGTCCGGTTGCCCTGTCTTCGACCTGGGAACCCAATTTTGGTCCTCGGGTCCCATTTTTTTTTGTCTCGCATCCCACTTTTGGCCTGTGGCCTTTTCGGGGTCGATTCTCGTTTTGGGCATCAGAGCATGTTTCTTCTCCTAAAACCCAATATTTGTTTATTAAGTCTCGGAACACATTTTTGTTCTCGTGGACCCATCATGGGTCTTGGAACGCATTTGTGGTCCTTGGGTCCCATTTTGCATCCCGAAACTTGTGTTTTGGTGCTTGATCCCTATTTTGGGTGCCCACCTTGCACCAAGTGCGCACCCGGGGCAAACCGAGCGCCTTGGTGCACCGGGGCAAGATCGAGCGTGCACCCGAGGCGCCCCGAACATGCACCAAGGTGCACTCGGCCCACATGTGAGCGCAGGTCGTTGCGCCCGAGGTGGTGTGTGGGCACCGCGTTGCAGACGGGACACTGCACGCACACGACGCCCCGTCCAGGTGCACGCACGTAGGCCGGGCCGGGTGCACACCCGACGCCCTAGCAAGGTGCGCGCACCCGGGCAGGGCTCACACTTGGCGAACGGGGCGCACTTCGCGAGGGAGGGTGTGCACCTCGACGGGGGTGGGTGGCCGGGGTGGATTCGCACGTGGGTCGCGGTTTGCTAAGTACACACTGCGACAAGCTCATAACGGGTGCGATCATACCAGCGTTAGTGCACCGGATCCCATCAGAACTCCGCAGTTAAGCGCGCTTGGGCCGGAGTAGTACTGGGATGGGTGACCTCCCGGGAAGTCCCGGTGTTGCACCCTTTCTTAGTTTTTCGCCGGGCGTCGCAATGCTATTTGAATAAACCTTTTGCCCGTTTGCGTTCTCGTCGGGGCCGGGCCGGGCCGGGGTGCGCTGCCCGCACTACCGCGCGCGCGGGGGCGACACCGAGCGCGCACCCGAGGCGCCCCGAGCACACAGGCCACGGTGCAACCCGGGCGTTGTGCGCGCACCCCGGTGCGCCCGAGGTGCTGCGCGCGCACCCAGGTGAAATCGGTGTGCACCTCGGCCAGTGCGCGCTCGGTCGAGTCGCGCACGTTGGCCAAGGTGCACGGTGATGTTTCTTACTCTAAGGTTCCGCACCAGACGCCCGGGACAGGTGAGCGAAGCTGGGCGGGGCCGGGTGCGCGGCCGGGGCAGGTGCACGCAGCTGGAGAGAGCTTTGGAGCACACCAGAGGTGCGCACCTTGGAGCACACTTCGGAGCGCACCAATGATGCGCTCCATTCAAAAGTTTCCTGAAAAGGCAAAAAAAGTTGAGATTATAGAATTTCCCACTTGAGAGATTGTAAAAAAAAAAAATTTAAAATGAAGGAAACGCGGGTGCCAAGGTGTGCGCGCCCGGGTGCGCAGCCCAGCCAAGGTGTGCGCACCAAGGCGCCCACCCTGGCGAAGGTGCACGCAAGGTGCGCACCCGAGGCAAACCGGACAATTAACCCAACTTTCGACTTCGCGCGCACCTGCGCACCTTGGAGCGCACTTCGGAGCGCTCCTTGGTGCGCACCAATCTTGGGCACCTCGGAGTGCACCATGGCGCCCACCAAGGTGCGCACCCGGGGCAAACCGAGCTCCGACTTCGTGCGCACCTTGGAGCGCACGAAAGGTGCGCACCATGGCGCCCACCAAGGTGCGCAGCCCAGCCAAGGCGTGCGCATCAAGGTGCGCACCCTGGCGAAGGTGCGCACCCGGGGCAAACCGAGCTCCGACTTCGTGCGCACCTTGGAGCGCACAAAGGGTGCGCAACCCAGCCAAGGTGTGCGCACCCCGGGCAAACCGAGCTCCGAATCGTGCGCACCTTGGAGCACACTTCGGAGCCCTCCTTGGTGCGCACCGATGTTGCGCACCTCGGAGCGCACCCGGGGAAAACAATGCAATTAACCCGACTTTCGACTTCGTGGGCACCTCGGAGCGCTCTCGGGTTCGCACCTCGGAGCACACCGAGGTGCGCACCTTTGATGCGCTGCCTTCACCAATTTCCAGAAAAGGCAAGAAAACATTGAGAAGGTGTGCGCACCGAGGTGCCCACCCTGGCGAAGGTGCACGCGAGGTGCGCACCCGGGGCAAACCGGGCTCCGACTTCGTGCACGCCATGCTGCGCACCTTGGAGGGCCATGGTGCGCACCTTGGAGCACACTTCGGAGCGCTCAATGGTGCCCAACCCAGCCAAGGTGCCCACCGCGGCGAAGGTGCACGCGAGGTGCGCACCCGGGGCAAACCGGGCTCCGACTTCGTGCACGCCGCACCTTGGAGCACACTTCGGAGCGCTCCTTGGTGCGCACCAGGGCGCGCAACCCAGCCGAGGTGCCCACCCCGGCGAAGGTGCACGCGGGGTGCGCACCCGGGGCAAACCGGGCTCCGACTTCGTGCACGCCATGGTGCCCACCGCGGCGAAGGTGCACGCGAGGTGCGCACCCGGGGCAAACCGGGCTCCGACTTCGTGCACGCCGCACCTTGGAGCACACTTCGGAGCGCTCCTTGGTGCGCACCAGGGCGCGCAACCCAGCCGAGGTGCCCACCCCGGCGAAGGTGCACGCGAGGTGCGCACCCGGGGCAAACCGGGCTCCGACTTCGTGCACGCCATGGTGCCCACCGCGGCGAAGGTGCACGCGAGGTGCGCACCTGGGGCAAACCGGGCTCCGACTTCGTGCACGCCGCACCTTGGAGCACACTTCGGAGCGCTCCTTGGTGCGCACCATGGTGCCCACCAGGGCGCGCAACCCCGCCGAAGGTGCACGCGAGGTGCGCACCCGGGGCAAACCGGGCTCCGACTTCGTGCACGCCGCACCTTGGAGCACACTTCGGAGCGCTCCTTGGTGCGCACCAGGGCGCGCAACCCCGCCGAAGGTGCACGCGAGGTGCGCACCCGGGGCAAACCGGGCTCCGACTTCGTGCACGCCATGGTGCGCACCAGGGTGCCCACCGCGGCGAAGGTGCGCACCCGGGGCAAACCGGGCTCCGACTTCGTGCACGCCGCACCTTGGAGCACACTTCGGAGCGCTCCTTGGTGCGCACCAGGGCGCGCAACCCAGCCGAGGTGCCCACCCCGACGAAGGTGCACGCGAGGTGCGCACCCGGGGCAAACCGGGCTCCGACTTCGTGCACGCCATGGTGCCCACCGCGGCGAAGGTGCGCACCCGGGGCAAACCGGGCTAGGACTTCGTGCACGCCGCACCTTGGAGCACACTTTGGAGCGCTCCTTGGTGCGCACCATGGTGCCCACCAGGCCGCGCAACCCAGCCAAGGTGTGCGCACCAAGGTGCACGCGAGGTGCGCACCCGGGGCAAACCGGGGTCCGGCTTCGTGCACGCCGCACCTTGGAGCACACATCGGGGCGCTCCCGGGTTCGCACCGGCGTTGCGCACCGTGGTGGGCACCTCGGAGCGCACCGTGGTGGGCACCTCGGAGCACACCAAGGTGGGCAGCGAGGTGCGCACCTTTGATGCGATGCCTTCACTAATTTCCATAAAAGGCAAAAAAAAACGAGATTTTAAAATTTCCGTTTTGAAAGATAGTGAGAAAAAGGGAATGCTGGTGCCATCTTGAGCCCGCCCTGGTGCGCAGCCCAGCCAAGGTGTGCGCACCAAGGTGCCCACCCTGGCGAAGGTGCGCGCCCGGGCAATTAACCCAACTTCCAACTTCGCGCGCGCCAGGGTGGGAGCGCACCCAACAACCGGGCCTGGGAAGAGCCAATGCGAGAAACCCCACCAAACGCTCTGACAAAAAAAGAGGGGGCGCTCCAGTAACCCCGCTTCGGAGCGCACCCTGGGCAAACCCAGCCAGGGTGCCCACCCCGGCCAAGGTGCAGGCGAGGTGCGCACCCGGGGCAAACCGGGCTCCGACAACGTGCACGCCGCACCTTGGAGCACACTTCGTAGCGCTCCCGGGTGCGCACCTCAGAGCACACCAAGGTGGGCAGCGAGGTGCGCACCTTTGATGCGCTGCCTTCACTAATTTCCAGAAAAGGCAAAAAAAAGAGGAGATTTTAAAATTTCCGTTTTGAAAGATAGTGAAAAAAACGGAACGCGGGTGCCATCTTGAGCCCGCCCTGGTGCACAGCCCAGGTAAGGTGCCCACCCTGGCAAAGGTGCGCACCCGGGCAATTAACCCTACTTCCGACTTCGTGCGCGCCAGGGTGGCAACCGGGCCTGGGAAGAGCCAATGCGAGAAACCCCACCAAACGCTCCGACAAAAAAAGAGGCGGCGCTCCAATAACCCCGCTTCGGAGCGCAGCCGGGGCAAACCCAGCCAAGGTGCCCACCCCGACGAAGGTGCACGCGAGGTGCGCACCCGGGGCAAACCGGGCTCCGACAACGTGCACGCAGCACCTTGGAGCACACTTCGAAGCACTCCCGGGTGCCCACCGGCGTTGCGCACCGTGGTGGGCAGCGAGGTGCGCACCTTTGATGCGCTGCCTTCACTAATTTCCAGAAAAGGCAAAAAAAAATGAGATTTTAAAATTTCCGTTTTGAAAGATAGTGAAAAAAACGGAACGCGGGTGCCATCTTGAGCCCGCCCTGGTGCGCAGCCCAGGCAAGGCATGCGCACCAAGGTGCCCACCCGCGGTGCACGCCCGGGGCAAACCGGGCTCCGACTTCGTGCAGGCCGCACCTTGGAGCACACTTCGGAGCGCTCCTTGGTGCGCACCATGGTGCCCACCAGGGCGCACCCGGGGCAAACCGGGCTCCGACTTCGTGCACGCCGCACCTTGGAGCACACATCGGAGCGCTCCCAGGTTCGCACCAGCGTTGCGCACCTTTGATGCGCTGCCTTCACTAATTTCCAGAAAAGGCAAAAAAAAACGATATTTTAAAATTTCCGTTCTGAAAGATAGTGAAAAAAACGGAACGCGGGTGCCATCTTGAGCCCTTCCTGGTGCGCAGCCCAGGCAAGTTGTGCGCACCAAGGTGCCCACCCTGGCGGAGGTGCGCGCCCGGGGCAAACCGGGCTCCGACTTCGTGCACTGCATGGTGCCCACCAAGGCGCGCAACCCAGCCAAGGTGCCCACCGCAGCGAAGGTGCACGCGAGGTGCGCACCCGAGGTGCACACCCGGGGCAAACCGAGCTCCGACTTCGTGCACGCCGCACCTTGGAGCACACTTCAGAGCGCTCCTTGGTGCGCACCAGGGCGCGCAACCCAGCCAAGGTGCTCACCCCGGCGAAGGTGCACGCGAGGTGCGCACCCGGGGCAAGCCGGGCTCGGACTTCGTGCACGCCGCACCTTGGAGCACACATCGGAGCGCTCCCGGGTTCGCACCAGCATTGCGCACCTTTGATGCGCTGCCTTCACTAATTTCCAGAAAAGGCAAAAAAAAAAAAAAAACGAGATTTTAAAATTTCCGTTTTGAAAGATAGTGAAAAAAACGGAACGCGGGTGCCATCTTGAGCCCGCCCTGGTGTGCAGCCCAGGCAAGTTGTGCGCACCAAGGCACCCACCCTGGCCAAGGTGGGTCACGGGGTGGGTCCTAGGGTGGGTAACGGGGTGGGTACTAAGGTGCGTGCCAAGGTGGGTCATGGGGTGGGTGCCAAGGTGGGCACCAGGGTGGGTGTGCACCAACCCTAGCCAGGGTAGGTCACGGGGTGGTTGTCGGGGTGGGCGTCAAGGAGCCAAGGTGGGTGGCAAGTAGCCAAGTTGCGTGCCAAGGTGGGTGTCGGGGTGGGTGCCAAGGATCCAAGGTGGGTGCCAAGGAACCAAGGTGGGTGTCTGGGTGGGTGCCGAGGTGGGAGCCAGGGTGGGTCCCAAGGTGAGTGCAAAGGTGGGTGCCAGGGTCAAGGTGAGTGCCAATGTGGGTTCCAAGGTGCCAGGGTCAGGGTGAGTGCCAATGTGGGTTCAAAGGTGCTAAGTTGGGTGCGAGGTTGGGTGCGAGGGTGGGTGGGTGCCAAGGTGTGCTAGGTGGAAGCCCGGGTGGGTCGGCATCCCATGGGTGTCGAGTTGGGTGCCTGATGGGTGCTTCTTGTCAAGTTTTAGTCGTCGGGACTCATTTCGAGCCTTAGAGGTCGTTTCTTGTCCGGTTGCCCTGTCTTCGACCTGGGAACCCAATTTTGGTCCTCGGGTCCCATTTTTTTTTGTCTCGCATCCCACTTTTGGCCTGTGGCCTTTTCGGGGTCGATTCTCGTTTTGGGCATCAGAGCATGTTTCTTCTCCTAAAACCCAATATTTGTTTATTAAGTCTCGGAACACATTTTTGTTCTCGTGGACCCATCATGGGTCTTGGAACGCATTTGTGGTCCTTGGGTCCCATTTTGCATCCCGAAACTTGTGTTTTGGTGCTTGATCCCTATTTTGGGTGCCCACCTTGCACCAAGTGCGCACCCGGGGCAAACCGAGCGCCTTGGTGCACCGGGGCAAGATCGAGCGTGCACCCGAGGCGCCCCGAACATGCACCAAGGTGCACTCGGCCCACATGTGAGCGCAGGTCGTTGCGCCCGAGGTGGTGTGTGGGCACCGCGTTGCAGACGGGACACTGCACGCACACGACGCCCCGTCCAGGTGCACGCACGTAGGCCGGGCCGGGTGCACACCCGACGCCCTAGCAAGGTGCGCGCACCCGGGCAGGGCTCACACTTGGCGAACGGGGCGCACTTCGCGAGGGAGGGTGTGCACCTCGACGGGGGTGGGTGGCCGGGGTGGATTCGCACGTGGGTCGCGGTTTGCTAAGTACACACTGCGACAAGCTCATAACGGGTGCGATCATACCAGCGTTAGTGCACCGGATCCCATCAGAACTCCGCAGTTAAGCGCGCTTGGGCCGGAGTAGTACTGGGATGGGTGACCTCCCGGGAAGTCCCGGTGTTGCACCCTTTTTTAGTTTTTCGCCGGGCGTCGCAATGCTATTTGAATAAACCTTTTGCCCGTTTGCGTTCTCGTCGGGGCCGGGCCGGGCCGGGGTGCGCTGCCCGCACTACCGCGCGCGCGGGGGCGACACCGAGCGCGCACCCGAGGCGCCCCGAGCACACAGGCCACGGTGCAACCCGGGCGTTGTGCGCGCACCCCGGTGCGCCCGAGGTGCTGCGCGCGCACCCAGGTGAAATCGGTGTGCACCTCGGCCAGTGCGCGCTCGGTCGAGTCGCGCACGTTGGCCAAGGTGCACGGTGATGTTTCTTACTCTAAGGTTCCGCACCAGACGCCCGGGACAGGTGAGCGAAGCTGGGCGGGGCCGGGTGCGCGGCCGGGGCAGGTGCACGCAGCTGGAGAGAGCTTTGGAGCACACCAGAGGTGCGCACCTTGGAGCACACTTCGGAGCGCACCAATGATGCGCTCCATTCAAAAGTTTCCTGAAAAGGCAAAAAAAGTTGAGATTATAGAATTTCCCACTTGAGAGATTGTAAAAAAAAAAAATTTAAAATGAAGGAAACGCGGGTGCCAAGGTGTGCGCGCCCGGGTGCGCAGCCCAGCCAAGGTGTGCGCACCAAGGCGCCCACCCTGGCGAAGGTGCACGCAAGGTGCGCACCCGAGGCAAACCGGACAATTAACCCAACTTTCGACTTCGCGCGCACCTGCGCACCTTGGAGCGCACTTCGGAGCGCTCCTTGGTGCGCACCAATCTTGGGCACCTCGGAGTGCACCATGGCGCCCACCAAGGTGCGCAC
>NW_026728923.1:360000-387500 GCF_030272615.1 Cryptomeria japonica
GAGAGAAGCCAAGGAGACCACGAGAGTGCTGAGAGTGGGACAGCGCTGAATAGGCGGGAGAAGCCTGCGCGTATAAACGGAGATATATATCCAATTGCAACGAAGGAACGTGCCAAAGATCGAGAACAATGGCAGAAATGCTAGTAACGTGCACTTCGGGACCAACGCATCACCGGAAGACAACCGCCAAACATCGAAAGAGTCGCGATGCTCCGCAACCTACGTGCAAAGCGGTCGCACACCGGGTAAGGGAGTGAGAGCCCCAAACATAGCTGGGCGAGGCGCTCACTCCGCTCTTTAATATCTCGTTAATACCGCCAAGGAAATGGCACAAGCACACACACACAAGCATCCTCGGAAGAGGACAGTTCGAGTGACAGGTCAAATCCAAGAGTTCCGAAGACTACCTCCAGGAACAATCGGGAACAAGACCGATTACAAGTCGTCGAGTCTGTTACTGGGCGAACACGAGATGCGCACAGGAAATCGATCAGCCCTCACAATGGCCCAAGGCCAGAGATCGGACTGCTACGATTTACCCCAACAATCATCGTGCCACTCTTCGCAGAGAGGTGATAGACGCCAACGAGCCCGCGCATAGCAATCGAGGTGTAAAAAGGGCGTTGAAGGCAGGAAGCCTGGACGAAAGAGGCTACGAGGTCACCTCGAAGCGGTCTAAGAATCGGGCGCACTTGGGGCGACTACCAGTGCCAACCCCTTATCCCGCGGTGCGTCCGACACACAGAAATTTCCAAGGCGGCCAAGGAGCCTCCCCGCATAGCAATCGGGGTGTGAGGTTACGGATGCAGCATTGATAGCAATCGAGGTGGGAGGCGAAGGATGCAGAAGTGAGAGCCGAGGGATGTAGCAGAGATAGCAATCGGGGTGTGTGATGCAGAAGAGATAGCAATCGAGGTGTGCGGTGGGAAGGGCCCAGCAGCCAGAATGCATGAAGCGACGGATGAAGCAGTGATGACAACCGGGCTGTGAGGAGAGGAGGGATGCAGCCAAGAAAGCAATCAGGGCTCGAGGCAAGGGATGCATCAAGGATAGCAATCATGTTGTGAGGCGAGATTCCAAAGGCTAAACGTGAGAGGCTGCAGGGTCGACTCAGAGAGGTCTATGCATGTGAGAGGCTGAAAGCAAGGTCAACTCGGAGCGGTCTATGCATCGGGCGCGCTTGGGGCGACTACCAGTGCCAACCCCTTATCCCGCGACGCGTCCGACAAAGAGAACGTTCCAAGGCGGCAGAGGAGGTTACCAGCCGAAGGATGCAGTAGCAATAACAGGTATAGTTCCGCGGCGGCCGAGAAGACTCACCGCATAGGAATCGGGATGCGAGGCGAGGGATGCGGCGGGAAGGCCCCGACGGCTAAACGGAAGAGGCTGCAGGGCCGCCTCGGAATGGTCCAAGCATCGGACGCGATTGGGACGACTACCAGTGCCAACCCCTTATCCCGCGATGCGTCCGATACACAGATAGTTCCAAGGCGGCCGAGGAGCCTCACCGCATATCAATCGGGGTGCGAGGCGAGGGATGGGGCGGGAAGGCCCCAACGGCTAGACGGAAGAGGCTTCAGGGCCACCTCGGAATGCTCCAAGCATCGGACGCGCTTGGGGCGACTACCAGTGCCAACCCCTTATCCCGCGATGCGTCCGATACACAGATGGTTCCAAGGCGGCCGAGGAGCCTCACCGCATAGCAATCGGGGGTGCGAGGCGAGGGATGGGGCGGGAAGGCCCCAACGGCTAGACGGAAGAGGCTTCAGGGCCGCCTCGGAATGGTCCAAGCATCGGACGCGCTTGGGGCGACTACCAGTGACAACCCCTCATCCCGCGATGCGTCCGATACGAAGATGGTTCCAAGGCGGCCGAGGAGCCTCACCGCATAGCAATCGGGGTGCGAGGTGGGGGATGCGGCGAGATGGCCCCAACGGCTAGACGGAAGAGGCCACAGGGCCGCGTCGGAATAGTCCAAGCATCGGACGCGCTTGGGGCGACTACCAGTGACAACCCCTTATCCCGCGATGCGTCCGATACGAAGATAGTTCCAAGGCGGCCGAGGAGCCTCACCGCATAGCAATCCGGGTGCGAGGTGGGGGATGCGGCGAGATGGCCCCAACGGCTAGACGGAAGAGGCTGCAGGGCCGCCTCGGAATAGTCCAAGCATCGGACGCGCTTGGGGCGACTACCAGTGACAACCCCTTATCCCGCGATGCTTCCGATACGAAGACAGTTCCAAGGCGGCCGAGGAGCCTCACCGCATAGCAATGGGGGTGCGAGGTGAGGGATGCGGCGAGATGGCCCCAACGGCTAGACGGAAGAGGCCACAGGGCCGCCTCGGAATAGTCCAAGCATCGGACGCGCTTGGGGCGACTACCAGTGACAACCCCTTATCCCGCGATGCATCCGATACGAAGATAGTTCCCAGGCGGCCGAGGAGCCTCACCGCATAGCAATCGGGGTGCGAGGCGAGGGATGCGGCGAGATGGCCCCAAAGGGTAGACGGAAGAGGCTGCGGGGCCGCCTCGGAATAGTCCAAGCATCGAACGCGCTTGGGGCGACTACCACTGCCAACCCCTTATCCCGCGATGCGTCCGATACACAGATAGTTCCGAGGCGGCCGAGGAGCTGGGGGATGCGGCGAGATGGCCCCAACGGCTAGACGGAAGAGGCTGCAGGGCCGCCTCGGAATAGTCCAAGCATCGGACGCGCTTGGGGCGACTACCAGTGACAACCCCTTATCCCGCGATGCGTCCGATACACAGATAGTTCAGAGGCGGCCAAGGAGCCTCACCGCATAGCAATCGTGGTGCGAGGTGGGGGATGCAGCGAGATGGCCCCAACGGCTAGACGGAAGAGGCTGCAGGGCCGCCTCGGAATGGTCCAAGCATCGGACGCGCTTGGGGCGACTACCACTGCCAACCCCTTATCCCGCGATGCGTCCGATACACAGATAGTTCCAAGGCGGCCGAGGAGCCTCACCGAATAGCAATCGGGGTGCGAGGCGAGGGATGCGGCGAGAAAGCCCCAACGGCTAGAGGGAAGAGGCTTCAGGTCCGCCTCGGAATGGTCCAAGCATCGGACGCGCTTGGGGCGACTACCAGTGACAACCCCTTATCCCGCGACGCGTCCGATACACAGATAGTTCCAAGGCGGCCGAGGAGCCTCACCGCATAGCAATCGGGGTGCGAGGCGAGGGATGCGGCGAGAAGGACCCAACGGCTAGACGGAAGAGGCTTCAGGGCCGCCTCGGAATGGTCCAAGCATCGGACGCGCTTGGGGCGACTACCAGTGACAACCCCTTATCCCGCGACGCGTCCGATACACAGATAGTTCCAAGGCGGCCGAGGAGCCTCACCGCATAGCAATCGGGGTGCGAGGCGAGGGATGCGGCGAGAAGGACCCAACGGCTAGACGGAAGAGGCTTCAGGTCCGCCTCGGAATGGTCCAAGCATCGGACGCGCTTGGGGCGACTACCAGTGACAACCCCTTATCCCGCGACGCGTCCGATACACAGATAGTTCCAAGGCGGCCGAGGAGCCTCACCGCATAGCAATCGGGGTGCGAGGCGAGGGATGCGGCGAGAAGGACCCAACGGCTAGACGGAAGAGGCTTCAGGGCCGCCTCGGAATGGTCCAAGCATCGGACGCGCTTGGGGCGACTACCAGTGACAACCCCTTATCCCGCGATGCGTCCGATACACAGATAGTTCCAAGGCGGCCGAGGAGCCTCACCGCATAGCAATCGGGGTGCGAGGCGAGGGATGCGGCGAGAAGGACCCAACGGCTAGACGGAAGAGGCTTCAGGGCCGCCTCGGAATGGTCCAAGCATCGGACGCGCTTGGGGCGACTACCAGTGACAACCCCTTATCCCGCGACGCGTCCGATACACAGATAGTTCCAAGGCGGCCGAGGAGCCTCACCGCATAGCAATCGGGGTGCGAGGCGAGGGATGCGGCAAGAAGGACCCAACGGCTAGACGGAAGAGGCTTCAGGGCCGCCTCGGAATGGTCCAAGCATCGGACGCGCTTGGGGCGACTACCAGTGACAACCCCTTATCCCGCGACGCGTCCGATACACAGATAGTTCCAAGGCGGCCGAGGAGCCTCACCGCATAGCAATCGGGGTGCGAGGCGAGGGATGCGGCGAGAAGGACCCAACGGCTAGACGGAAGAGGCTTCAGGTCCGCCTCGGAATGGTCCAAGCATCGGACGCGCTTGGGGCGACTACCAGTGACAACCCCTTATCCCGCGACGCGTCCGATACACAGATAGTTCCAAGGCGGCCGAGGAGCCTCACCGCATAGCAATCGGGGTGCGAGGCGAGGGATGCGGCGAGAAGGACCCAACGGCTAGACGGAAGAGGCTTCAGGGCCGCCTCGGAATGGTCCAAGCATCGGACGCGCTTGGGGCGACTACCAGTGACAACCCCTTATCCCGCGACGCGTCCGATACACAGATAGTTCCAAGGCGGCCGAGGAGCCTCACCGCATAGCAATCGGGGTGCGAGGCGAGGGATGCGGCGAGAAGGACCCAACGGCTAGACGGAAGAGGCTTCAGGGCCGCCTCGGAATGGTCCAAGCATCGGACGCGCTTGGGGCGACTACCAGTGACAACCCCTTATCCCGCGATGCGTCCGATACACAGATAGTTCCAAGGCGGCCGAGGAGCCTCACCGCATAGCAATCGGGGTGCGAGGCGAGGGATGCGGCGAGAAGGACCCAACGGCTAGACGGAAGAGGCTTCAGGGCCGCCTCGGAATGGTCCAAGCATCGGACGCGCTTGGGGCGACTACCAGTGACAACCCCTTATCCCGCGACGCGTCCGATACACAGATAGTTCCAAGGCGGCCGAGGAGCCTCACCGCATAGCAATCGGGGTGCGAGGCGAGGGATGCGGCGAGAAGGACCCAACGGCTAGACGGAAGAGGCTTCAGGGCCGCCTCGGAATGGTCCAAGCATCGGACGCGCTTGGGGCGACTACCAGTGACAACCCCTTATCCCGCGACGCGTCCGATACACAGATAGTTCCAAGGCGGCCGAGGAGCCTCACCGCATAGCAATCGGGGTGCGAGGCGAGGGATGCGGCGAGAAGGACCCAACGGCTAGACGGAAGAGGCTTCAGGGCCGCCTCGGAATGGTCCAAGCATCGGACGCGCTTGGGGCGACTACCAGTGACAACCCCTTATCCCGCGACGCGTCCGATACACAGATAGTTCCAAGGCGGCCGAGGAGCCTCACCGCATAGCAATCGGGGTGCGAGGCGAGGGATGCGGCGAGAAGGACCCAACGGCTAGACGGAAGAGGCTTCAGGGCCGCCTGGGAATGGTCCATGCATCGCACGCGCTTGGGGCGACTACCAGTGACAACCCCTTATCCCGCGACGCGTCCGATACACAGATAGTTCCAAGGCGGCCGAGGAGCCTCACCGCATAGCAATCGGGGTGCGAGGCGAGGGATGCGGCGAGAAGGACCCAACGGCTAGACGGAAGAGGCTTCAGGGCCGCCTCGGAATGGTCCAAGCATCGGACGCGCTTGGGGCGACTACCAGTGACAACCCCTTATCCCGCGACGCGTCCGATACACAGATAGTTCCAAGGCGGCCGAGGAGCCTCACCGCATAGCAATCGGGGTGCGAGTCGAGGGATGCGGCGAGAAGGACCCAACGGCTAGACGGAAGAGGCTTCAGGGCCGCCTCGGAATGGTCCAAGCATCGGACGCGCTTGGGGCGACTACCAGTGACAACCCCTTATCCCGCGATGCGTCTGATACACAGATAGTTCCAAGGCGGCCGAGGAGCCTCACCGCATAGCAATCGGGGTGCGAGGCAAGGGATGCGGCGAGAAGGACCCAACGGCTAGACGGAAGAGGCTTCAGGGCCGCCTCGGAATGGTCCAAGCATCGGACGCGCTTGGGGCGACTACCGTTGCCAACCCCTTATCCCGCGATGCGTCTGATACACAGATAGTTCCGAGGCGGCCGAGGAGCCTCACCGCATAGCAATCGGGTTGCGAGGCAGATTATTGGGAAGGGAACCCCCTGGGATGCGGCTCAAGCAGTGCCCAAAGGGACTGGAATGCGGAATCACATCGAGAGACCCAAATGCTATACGAGGGCTCAAATCGAATTATCGATTTGGCCACGACATGGACGCATCAGAACGACTACCTTTGCCGAACCACTCGCAATTGCATCCATACCGAAACCAATAGACATTTCCGTTAGAGCCCTCGCATAGCATTCGGGAATCTCGCATGCCCCTCTAAATCGACCAATGCTGGCGCTCAACGAAAATCCGAGCGCTACCACCGTTCGAGCGCCAGCATTGGTCGAGTTAGAGGGGCACGGGGGAGAATGCTCCAGTCAACACCTCCCCTATATAAGTTATTTGTCCGATTCTCGCACAACCGTAGTCTGCCTCGTCGAATCAAACAACGGTCCCAGATTCCGACTTCCGTTCCGTAGAGACCCAAAAGCTAGATGGAGGCTCGCAAGAAAGAGAGTCGGCGCATAGCAATCGGGTTTCTCGAACGTTTAGGGACCGAGCTCACTTGCGGATAGGGCAAAATCCGCCAAGCAACCCAAAAGCTAGACGGGGGCTCGAATCGAATCGCCTAGGCGGCCACAACAACGACGTGTTGGATCGACTACCAGTGCCAAACCATTCAGCAAGACTAGTCTGTGTCGAGGCCGGATAGAGATTCTCAGAGAGCGCCCGTATAGCATTTAGGAGACCTGCCGCGTCCCTCACACTCGACAAATGGTGGTGCACGTTTATAAATCCGAGCGATCCCAACCCTTTCAAGCACCAACATCGGTCGAGATAGAGGGGCACGGAGGGGGCTGCGTGAGACAACACAGTCCCCTATATAAGTTATTTGTCCGATTCTCACACATCCGAAGAATGGTCATCAAATCGGACAACAGCCCAAACTTCCGACTTCCGTCCCAGAAAGCCCAAGAGCTATCTAAAACGTTCATGGCCGGAACTCGATCGCGGCTATACCAGTCCGCCAAGCAACCCAAAAGCTAGACTGGAGCTCTAGTCGAATCACCTCTGTGGCCATTGCAAGGACGTGTTGGAGCGACTACCATTGCCGAACCATTCCGCAGGTCGAGTCCATACCAAGGCCGCATAGAGATTCACGATGAGCTCCTGCATAGCAATCAGGAGACTTGCCGTGTCCATCACAATCGATAAATCCTGGTGCAAGATTTTTGCATCCGAGCGCTCCAACCAGTCGAGCACCAGCATCAATCGACATAAACGGGCACGGGGGGAGGATGCTCGAGAACACTACCTCCCCTATATAAGTTATTTGTCCGATTCTCAAGCAGCCGAAGTCTGGTCATCGAATCGGGTCAAAGACCACAACTTCCGACTTTACCCACAATGCAAGTCATCGAATCGAACATCGGCCCCCGAGTCGGACTCCATGCGTATGTCAGGTCATCGGACCCAAATTCCGCCTTCCTGCGCATGGCGGGCCATCAATATCAACTCGGTCATCGGACCCAAACTCCGCCTTTCTGCGCATGGCACGCCTTCAAATCGGTCATCGGACCCAAATTCCGCCTTCCTGTGCATGGCGGGCCATCAACATCAACTCGGTCATCGGACCCAAATTCCGCCTTTCTGCGCATGGCACGCCATCAACTCGGTCATCGGACCCAAATTCCGCCTTCCTGCGCATGGCAGGTCATCGGACACAAATTCAGACCTCGCCAATATGCCTACGTATCGAATCGGTCATCGGACCCAACTTCCGACTTCATCCATACTGTAGGGTCTTTGAGGTTGGCGCGGTGCGCTCAACCCGGGGAGTCGACCCATCGAAGCATACACCTCCCCTATATAAGCTATTTGTCCGATTCCCACACCTGTGTAGTTTGCACCTCTGACCAGGACATCGACCCCAACTTCCGAACTCGACTGCAACGACGGCACCAGCGCCTTGGTGCGCACCTTGCGACGCACAGTCCCAACATTCGCCTTCCTGCACATGGCAGGTCATCGGACCCAAATTCCGACCTCGCGAGTATGCCTACATATCGAATCGGTCATCGGACACAACTTCCGACTTCATCCATACCGTAGGGTCTTTGAGGTTGGCGCGGTGCGCTCAACCCGGGGAGTCGACCCAACGAAGCATACACCTCCCCTATATAAGCTATTTGTCCGATTCCCACACCTGTGTAGTTTGCACCTCCGATCAGGACATCGACCCCAACTTCCGAACTCGCCTGCAACGACCGAACCAGCGCCTTGGTGCGCACCTTGCAACGCACAGTGCCAACATTCGCCTTCCTGCACATGGCAGGTCATCGGACCCAAATTCCGACCTCGCGAGTATGCCTACATATCGAATCGGTCATCGGACCCAACTTCCGACTTCATCCATACCGTAGGGTCTTTGAGGTTGGCGCGGTGCGCTCAACCCGGGGAGTCGACCCAACGAAGCATACACCTCCCCTATATAAGCTATTTGTCCGATTCCCACACCTGTGTAGCTTGCACCTCCGATCAGGACATCGACCCCAACTTCCGAACTCGACTAAAAAGACCGCACCAGCACCTTGGTGTGCACCTTGCAACGCACAGTGCCAACATTCGCCTTCCTGCACATGGCAGGTCATCGGACCCAAATTCCGACCTCATGAGCATACCTACTAATCGAATCGGTCATCGGACCCAACTTCCGACTTCATCCATACCGTAGGGTCTTTGAGGTTGGCGCGGTGCGCTCAACCTGGGGAGTCGACCCATCGAAGCATACACCTCCCCTATATAAGCTATTTGTCCGATTCCGACACCTGTGTAGTTTGCACCTCCGCTCAGGACATCGACCCCAACTTCCGAACTCGCCTGCAACGACCGAACCAGCGCCTTGGTGCGCACCAAAAGTGCGCACTTTTGGAGGGCACTTTTGTGCGCTCCAAAGGTGCGCACTTTTGGAGGGCACTTTTGTGCGCTCCAAAGGTGCGCACTTTTGGAGGGCACTTTTTGGAGGGCACTTTTGTGCGCTCCAAAGGTGCGCACTTTTGGAGGGCACTTTTTGGAGGGCACTTTTCTGCGCTCCAAAGGTGCGCACTTTTGGAGGGCACTTTTTGGAGGGCACTTTTCTGCGCTCCAAAGGTGCGCACTTTTGGAGGGCACTTTTTGGAGGGCACTTTTCTGCGCTCCAAAGGTGCGCACTTTTGGAGGGCACTTTTTGGAGGGCACTTTTCTGCGCTCCAAAGGTGCGCACTTTTGGAGGGCACTTTTGTGCACTCCAAAGGTGCACACTTTTGGAGGGCACTTTTTGGAGGGCACTTTTCTGCACTCCAAAGGTGCGCACTTTTGGAGGGCACTTTTTGGAGGGCACTTTTGTGCGCTCCAAAGGTGCGCACTTTTGGAGGGCACTTTTTGGAGGGCACTTTTGTGCGCTCCAAAGGTGCGCACTTTTGGAGGGCACTTTTGTGCACTCCAAAGGTGCGCACTTTTGGAGGGCACTTTTCCTGCGCTCCAAAGGTGCACACCTAGGTGAGCACCTTCGACCACACCTTGTAGCACACCAAACTCTGACTTTCGACTTCATCCGCAATGCAGGGTCTTTGAGGTTGGCGCAATGCGCACAACCAGGGGAGTCGACCCATCAAACCCAACACCTCCCCTATATAAGCTATTTGTCTGATTCTCATACATGCGTAGCCTGCAGGAGCAATTAGGACATCGACCCCAACTTTCGGCTTCTAAACGAAAACAAGGTCTTTGAGGTTGGTGTAATGCGAACAACTAGGGGAGTCAACCCATCAAACCCAACACCTCCCCTATATAAGCTATTTGTCTGATTCTCATACATGTGTAGTCTACAGGAGCAATTAGGACATCGACCCCAACTTTTGACTTCTTAACGAAAACAAGGTCTTTGAGGTTGACGTAATGCGCACAACCAGGGGAGTCGACCCATCAAACCCAACACCTCCCCTATATAAGCTATTTGTCCGATTCTCATACATGTGTAGCCTACAGGAGCCATTAGGACATTGACCCCAACTTTTGACTTCTTAACGAAAACAAGGTCTTTGAGGTTGGCGTAATGCGCACAACCAAGGGAGTTGACCCATCAAACCCAACACCTCCCCTATATAAGCTATTTGTCTGATTCTCATACATGTGTAGCCTGCAACAACGATTAGGACATCCACCCCAACTTCTGAATTCGTCTGCGTTGACCGCACCAAAGGTGCACGCCTTGGTGCTCACCAAAATCCGACTTCCGACTTCTTCTGCTATGCGGGGTCTTTGAGGTTGGCGCAGTGCGCACAACCAGGGGAGTCAACCCACCGAATGCAACACCTCCCCTATATAAGCTATTTGTCTGATTCTCATACATGCGTAGACTGCAGCAATGATTAGGACATCCACCCCAACTTTTGACTTCTTAAACAAGACAGGGTCTTTGAAGTTGGTGCAGTGCACACAACCAG
Organism: Cryptomeria japonica; assembly: GCF_030272615.1. Lineage (NCBI taxonomy): Eukaryota > Viridiplantae > Streptophyta > Pinopsida > Cupressales > Cupressaceae > Cryptomeria > Cryptomeria japonica. The sequence goes on from NW_026728923.1 coordinate 370,471, forward strand.
GGGAGTCGACCCATCAAACGCAACACCTCCCCTATATAAAGCTATTTGTCCGATTCTCATACGTGTAGTCTGCAGCAGCGATTAGGACATCGACCCCAACTTCCGAATTCGTTTGCATTGACCGCACCAAAGGTGCACGCCTTGGTGTGCACCTTGGAGTGCACTTTGGTGCTCACCTCGGTGCACACTTTGGTGTGCACCTCGGTGTGCACCAAAGGTGCGCACCTTGGAGCGCACCAAAGGTGTACACTTTGGAGCGCACCACATAGGGTCTTTGAGAGGTTGGCGCAGTGCGCACACCAAGGTGGGTGTTGAGGTGCGTGCCGAGGTGGGTGGGTGCTAGGGTGCGCTCCATGGTGGGTGCCAGGGTGGGTGCGTGCTAGGGTGGATTCCAAAGAGGGTCATAGGGTGGGTGCCAAGGTGGGTTGGTGATATAGTGGGTTCAAAGGTGGGTACTAGGGTGGGTTCCAAGGTGGGTCACAAGTTGGGTGCCAGGATGCGTGGGTGTTAGGTTGGGTGCCAAGGTGGGCTCCTGCGTGGGTGGGTGCTAGGGTGGGTTTCAAGGTGGACGCGAGGGCGGGTGCCAAGGTGGGTAACAAGTTGGGTGTTAGGATGGGTGAGTGCTAGAGTGGGTGCCAAGGTGGGTGGGTGCTAAGGTGGATGCCAAGGTGGTTCACAGGGTGGGTGGGTTCTAGGGTGAGTTCCAAGGTGGGTCACAGGTTTAGTGCTAGGGTGCGTGTCAAGGCGGGTGTCGAGGTGCCTGGGTGCTAGGGTGTGGATGCCAATGTGGGTCATAGGGTGGGTACTAGGGTGGGCTGCAATGTGGGTGCCAAGGTGGGTAACATGCTCGGTTGGTTCTAAATTGGGTGTCAGGGTGGGTGTGCACCCACCTTGCCCGAGGTGGGTGCCAAGGTGCCAGTGTGGGTGGGTGCTAAGGTGGATGCCAAGGTGGGTGAGAAGGTGGGTGATAGGTTGAGTGGTAGGATGGGTGGGTGCCAAGATGGGTCACAGGGTGGGTGCAAGGGTGGGTAGGTGCTAGGGTTGGTGTCAGGGTGGGTGGGTGCTAGGTTGGGTTCCAAGGTGGGTGCGAGGGTGAGTGTCAAGGTGGGTCACAGGTTAGGTGCTAGGATGGGTGAGTGCTAGGGTGCAAAGGTGCCAGGGTGGGTGCTAGGATGGGTCGATGCTAGGGTGAGTGGCAAGGTGGGTCCACAAGTGTCAAGGTGGGTGCCGAGGTGGGTGCCAACTTGGGTTCCAAGGTGGGTGCCAAGTGGGCGACTGCTATGGTGGATGCCAAGGTGGGTCACGGGGTGGGTGCCAAGTTGCTAGGTTGTGTTCCAAGGTGGGTGCCAACGTGGCTGCTAGGGTGCGTGGGTTAAAGGGTGTGTCACAACGTGGGTGCCAGGATGGGTGCGCACCCACACTGGCCAAGACGGGTGCAAGGTTGGGTTCCAAGCCCGGTCACAGGCTGGGTGCTAGGATGGGTGGGTGCCAAGGTGGGCACCAGGGTGGGTGCACCCACCCTGGCCAAGGTGGGTCACGGGGTGGGTCCTAGGGTGGGTAACGGGGTGGGTACTAAGGTGCGTGCCAAGGTGGGTCATGGGGTGGGTGCCAAGGTGGGCACCAGGGTGGGTGTGCACCAACCCTAGCCAGGGTAGGTCACGGGGTGGTTGTCGGGGTGGGCGTCAAGGAGCCAAGGTGGGTGGCAAGTAGCCAAGTTGCGTGCCAAGGTGGGTGTCGGGGTGGGTGCCAAGGATCCAAGGTGGGTGCCAAGGAACCAAGGTGGGTGTCTGGGTGGGTGCCGAGGTGGGAGCCAGGGTGGGTCCCAAGGTGAGTGCAAAGGTGGGTGCCAGGGTCAAGGTGAGTGCCAATGTGGGTTCCAAGGTGCCAGGGTCAGGGTGAGTGCCAATGTGGGTTCAAAGGTGCTAAGTTGGGTGCGAGGTTGGGTGCGAGGGTGGGTGGGTGCCAAGGTGTGCTAGGTGGAAGCCCGGGTGGGTCGGCATCCCATGGGTGTCGAGTTGGGTGCCTGATGGGTGCTTCTTGTCAAGTTTTAGTCGTCGGGACTCATTTCGAGCCTTAGAGGTCGTTTCTTGTCCGGTTGCCCTGTCTTCGACCTGGGAACCCAATTTTGGTCCTCGGGTCCCATTTTTTTTTGTCTCGCATCCCACTTTTGGCCTGTGGCCTTTTCGGGGTCGATTCTCGTTTTGGGCATCAGAGCATGTTTCTTCTCCTAAAACCCAATATTTGTTTATTAAGTCTCGGAACACATTTTTGTTCTCGTGGACCCATCATGGGTCTTGGAACGCATTTGTGGTCCTTGGGTCCCATTTTGCATCCCGAAACTTGTGTTTTGGTGCTTGATCCCTATTTTGGGTGCCCACCTTGCACCAAGTGCGCACCCGGGGCAAACCGAGCGCCTTGGTGCACCGGGGCAAGATCGAGCGTGCACCCGAGGCGCCCCGAACATGCACCAAGGTGCACTCGGCCCACATGTGAGCGCAGGTCGTTGCGCCCGAGGTGGTGTGTGGGCACCGCGTTGCAGACGGGACACTGCACGCACACGACGCCCCGTCCAGGTGCACGCACGTAGGCCGGGCCGGGTGCACACCCGACGCCCTAGCAAGGTGCGCGCACCCGGGCAGGGCTCACACTTGGCGAACGGGGCGCACTTCGCGAGGGAGGGTGTGCACCTCGACGGGGGTGGGTGGCCGGGGTGGATTCGCACGTGGGTCGCGGTTTGCTAAGTACACACTGCGACAAGCTCATAACGGGTGCGATCATACCAGCGTTAGTGCACCGGATCCCATCAGAACTCCGCAGTTAAGCGCGCTTGGGCCGGAGTAGTACTGGGATGGGTGACCTCCCGGGAAGTCCCGGTGTTGCACCCTTTTTTAGTTTTTCGCCGGGCGTCGCAATGCTATTTGAATAAACCTTTTGCCCGTTTGCGTTCTCGTCGGGGCCGGGCCGGGCCGGGGTGCGCTGCCCGCACTACCGCGCGCGCGGGGGCGACACCGAGCGCGCACCCGAGGCGCCCCGAGCACACAGGCCACGGTGCAACCCGGGCGTTGTGCGCGCACCCCGGTGCGCCCGAGGTGCTGCGCGCGCACCCAGGTGAAATCGGTGTGCACCTCGGCCAGTGCGCGCTCGGTCGAGTCGCGCACGTTGGCCAAGGTGCACGGTGATGTTTCTTACTCTAAGGTTCCGCACCAGACGCCCGGGACAGGTGAGCGAAGCTGGGCGGGGCCGGGTGCGCGGCCGGGGCAGGTGCACGCAGCTGGAGAGAGCTTTGGAGCACACCAGAGGTGCGCACCTTGGAGCACACTTCGGAGCGCACCAATGATGCGCTCCATTCAAAAGTTTCCTGAAAAGGCAAAAAAAGTTGAGATTATAGAATTTCCCACTTGAGAGATTGTAAAAAAAAAAAATTTAAAATGAAGGAAACGCGGGTGCCAAGGTGTGCGCGCCCGGGTGCGCAGCCCAGCCAAGGTGTGCGCACCAAGGCGCCCACCCTGGCGAAGGTGCACGCAAGGTGCGCACCCGAGGCAAACCGGACAATTAACCCAACTTTCGACTTCGCGCGCACCTGCGCACCTTGGAGCGCACTTCGGAGCGCTCCTTGGTGCGCACCAATCTTGGGCACCTCGGAGTGCACCATGGCGCCCACCAAGGTGCGCACCCGGGGCAAACCGAGCTCCGACTTCGTGCGCACCTTGGAGCGCACGAAAGGTGCGCACCATGGCGCCCACCAAGGTGCGCAGCCCAGCCAAGGCGTGCGCATCAAGGTGCGCACCCTGGCGAAGGTGCGCACCCGGGGCAAACCGAGCTCCGACTTCGTGCGCACCTTGGAGCGCACAAAGGGTGCGCAACCCAGCCAAGGTGTGCGCACCCCGGGCAAACCGAGCTCCGAATCGTGCGCACCTTGGAGCACACTTCGGAGCCCTCCTTGGTGCGCACCGATGTTGCGCACCTCGGAGCGCACCCGGGGAAAACAATGCAATTAACCCGACTTTCGACTTCGTGGGCACCTCGGAGCGCTCTCGGGTTCGCACCTCGGAGCACACCGAGGTGCGCACCTTTGATGCGCTGCCTTCACCAATTTCCAGAAAAGGCAAGAAAACATTGAGAAGGTGTGCGCACCGAGGTGCCCACCCTGGCGAAGGTGCACGCGAGGTGCGCACCCGGGGCAAACCGGGCTCCGACTTCGTGCACGCCATGCTGCGCACCTTGGAGGGCCATGGTGCGCACCTTGGAGCACACTTCGGAGCGCTCAATGGTGCCCAACCCAGCCAAGGTGCCCACCGCGGCGAAGGTGCACGCGAGGTGCGCACCCGGGGTAAACCGGGCTCCGACTTCGTGCACGCCGCACCTTGGAGCACACTTCGGAGCGCTCCTTGGTGCGCACCAGGGCGCGCAACCCAGCCGAGGTGCCCACCCCGGCGAAGGTGCACGCGGGGTGCGCACCCGGGGCAAACCGGGCTCCGACTTCGTGCACGCCATGGTGCCCACCGCGGCGAAGGTGCACGCGAGGTGCGCACCCGGGGCAAACCGGGCTCCGACTTCGTGCACGCCGCACCTTGGAGCACACTTCGGAGCGCTCCTTGGTGCGCACCAGGGCGCGCAACCCAGCCGAGGTGCCCACCCCAGCGAAGGTGCACGCGAGGTGCGCACCCGGGGCAAACCGGGCTCCGACTTCGTGCACGCCATGGTGCCCACCGCGGCGAAGGTGCACGCGAGGTGCGCACCCGGGGCAAACCGGGCTCCGACTTCGTGCACGCCATGGTGCCCACCGCGGCGAAGGTGCACGCGAGGTGCGCACCCGGGGCAAACCGGGCTCCGACTTCGTGCACGCCGCACCTTGGAGCACACTTCGGAGCGCTCCTTGGTGCGCACCATGGTGCCCACCAGGGCGCGCAACCCCGCCGAAGGTGCACGCGAGGTGCGCACCCGGGGCAAACCGGGCTCCGACTTCGTGCACGCCGCACCTTGGAGCACACTTCGGAGCGCTCCTTGGTGCGCACCAGGGCGCGCAACCCCGCCGAAGGTGCACGCGAGGTGCGCACCCGGGGCAAACCGGGCTCCGACTTCGTGCACGCCATGGTGCGCACCAGGGTGCCCACCGCGGCGAAGGTGCGCACCCGGGGCAAACCGGGCTCCGACTTCGTGCACGCCGCACCTTGGAGCACACTTCGGAGCGCTCCTTGGTGCGCACCAGGGCGCGCAACCCAGCCGAGGTGCCCACCCCGGCGAAGGTGCACGCGAGGTGCGCACCCGGGGCAAACCGGGCTCCGACTTCGTGCACGCCATGGTGCCCACCGCGGCGAAGGTGCGCACCCGGGGCAAACCGGGCTAGGACTTCGTGCACGCCGCACCTTGGAGCACACTTCGGAGCGCTCCTTGGTGCGCACCATGGTGCCCACCAGGCCGCGCAACCCAGCCAAGGTGTGCGCACCAAGGTGCACGCGAGGTGCGCACCCGGGGCAAACCGGGGTCCGGCTTCGTGCACGCCGCACCTTGGAGCACACATCGGGGCGCTCCCGGGTTCGCACCGGCGTTGCGCACCGTGGTGGGCACCTCGGAGCGCACCGTGGTGGGCACCTCGGAGCACACCAAGGTGGGCAGCGAGGTGCGCACCTTTGATGCGATGCCTTCACTAATTTCCATAAAAGGCAAAAGAAAACGAGATTTTAAAATTTCCGTTTTGAAAGATAGTGAGAAAAAGGGAATGCTGGTGCCATCTTGAGCCCGCCCTGGTGCGCAGCCCAGCCAAGGTGTGCGCACCAAGGTGCCCACCCTGGCGAAGGTGCGCGCCCGGGCAATTAACCCAACTTCCAACTTCGCGCGCGCCAGGGTGGGAGCGCACCCAACAACCGGGCCTGGGAAGAGCCAATGCGAGAAACCCCACCAAACGCTCTGACAAAAAAAGAGGGGGCGCTCCAGTAACCCCGCTTCGGAGCGCACCCTGGGCAAACCCAGCCAGGGTGCCCACCCCGGCCAAGGTGCAGGCGAGGTGCGCACCCGGGGCAAACCGGGCTCCGACAACGTGCACGCCGCACCTTGGAGCACACTTCGTAGCGCTCCCGGGTGCGCACCTCAGAGCACACCAAGGTGGGCAGCGAGGTGCGCACCTTTGATGCGCTGCCTTCACTAATTTCCAGAAAAGGCAAAAAAAAGAGGAGATTTTAAAATTTCCGTTTTGAAAGATAGTGAAAAAAACGGAACGCGGGTGCCATCTTGAGCCCGCCCTGGTGCACAGCCCAGGTAAGGTGCCCACCCTGGCAAAGGTGCGCACCCGGGCAATTAACCCTACTTCCGACTTCGTGCGCGCCAGGGTGGCAACCGGGCCTGGGAAGAGCCAATGCGAGAAACCCCACCAAACGCTCCGACAAAAAAAGAGGCGGCGCTCCAATAACCCCGCTTCGGAGCGCAGCCGGGGCAAACCCAGCCAAGGTGCCCACCCCGACGAAGGTGCACGCGAGGTGCGCACCCGGGGCAAACCGGGCTCCGACAACGTGCACGCAGCACCTTGGAGCACACTTCGAAGCACTCCCGGGTGCCCACCGGCGTTGCGCACCGTGGTGGGCAGCGAGGTGCGCACCTTTGATGCGCTGCCTTCACTAATTTCCAGAAAAGGCAAAAAAAAATGAGATTTTAAAATTTCCGTTTTGAAAGATAGTGAAAAAAACGGAACGCGGGTGCCATCTTGAGCCCGCCCTGGTGCGCAGCCCAGGCAAGGCATGCGCACCAAGGTGCCCACCCGCGGTGCACACCCGGGGCAAACCGGGCTCCGACTTCGTGCAGGCCGCACCTTGGAGCACACTTCGGAGCGCTCCTTGGTGCGCACCATGGTGCCCACCAGGGCGCACCCGGGGCAAACCGGGCTCCGACTTCGTGCACGCCGCACCTTGGAGCACACATCGGAGCGCTCCCAGGTTCGCACCAGCGTTGCGCACCTTTGATGCGCTGCCTTCACTAATTTCCAGAAAAGGCAAAAAAAAATGATATTTTAAAATTTCCGTTCTGAAAGATAGTGAAAAAAACGGAACGCGGGTGCCATCTTGAGCCCTTCCTGGTGCGCAGCCCAGGCAAGTTGTGCGCACCAAGGTGCCCACCCTGGCGGAGGTGCGCGCCCGGGGCAAACCGGGCTCCGACTTCGTGCACTGCATGGTGCCCACCAAGGCGCGCAACCCAGCCAAGGTGCCCACCGCAGCGAAGGTGCACGCGAGGTGCGCACCCGAGGTGCACACCCGGGGCAAACCGAGCTCCGACTTCGTGCACGCCGCACCTTGGAGCACACTTCAGAGCGCTCCTTGGTGCGCACCAGGGCGCGCAACCCAGCCAAGGTGCTCACCCCGGCGAAGGTGCACGCGAGGTGCGCACCCGGGGCAAGCCGGGCTCGGACTTCGTGCACGCCGCACCTTGGAGCACACATCGGAGCGCTCCCGGGTTCGCACCAGCATTGCGCACCTTTGATGCGCTGCCTTCACTAATTTCCAGAAAAGGCAAAAAAAAAAAAAAAACGAGATTTTAAAATTTCCGTTTTGAAAGATAGTGAAAAAAACGGAACGCGGGTGCCATCTTGAGCCCGCCCTGGTGTGCAGCCCAGGCAAGTTGTGCGCACCAAGGCACCCACCCTGGCCAAGGTGGGTCACGGGGTGGGTCCTAGGGTGGGTAACGGGGTGGGTACTAAGGTGCGTGCCAAGGTGGGTCATGGGGTGGGTGCCAAGGTGGGCACCAGGGTGGGTGTGCACCAACCCTAGCCAGGGTAGGTCACGGGGTGGTTGTCGGGGTGGGCGTCAAGGAGCCAAGGTGGGTGGCAAGTAGCCAAGTTGCGTGCCAAGGTGGGTGTCGGGGTGGGTGCCAAGGATCCAAGGTGGGTGCCAAGGAACCAAGGTGGGTGTCTGGGTGGGTGCCGAGGTGGGAGCCAGGGTGGGTCCCAAGGTGAGTGCAAAGGTGGGTGCCAGGGTCAAGGTGAGTGCCAATGTGGGTTCCAAGGTGCCAGGGTCAGGGTGAGTGCCAATGTGGGTTCAAAGGTGCTAAGTTGGGTGCGAGGTTGGGTGCGAGGGTGGGTGGGTGCCAAGGTGTGCTAGGTGGAAGCCCGGGTGGGTCGGCATCCCATGGGTGTCGAGTTGGGTGCCTGATGGGTGCTTCTTGTCAAGTTTTAGTCGTCGGGACTCATTTCGAGCCTTAGAGGTCGTTTCTTGTCCGGTTGCCCTGTCTTCGACCTGGGAACCCAATTTTGGTCCTCGGGTCCCATTTTTTTTTGTCTCGCATCCCACTTTTGGCCTGTGGCCTTTTCGGGGTCGATTCTCGTTTTGGGCATCAGAGCATGTTTCTTCTCCTAAAACCCAATATTTGTTTATTAAGTCTCGGAACACATTTTTGTTCTCGTGGACCCATCATGGGTCTTGGAACGCATTTGTGGTCCTTGGGTCCCATTTTGCATCCCGAAACTTGTGTTTTGGTGCTTGATCCCTATTTTGGGTGCCCACCTTGCACCAAGTGCGCACCCGGGGCAAACCGAGCGCCTTGGTGCACCGGGGCAAGATCGAGCGTGCACCCGAGGCGCCCCGAACATGCACCAAGGTGCACTCGGCCCACATGTGAGCGCAGGTCGTTGCGCCCGAGGTGGTGTGTGGGCACCGCGTTGCAGACGGGACACTGCACGCACACGACGCCCCGTCCAGGTGCACGCACGTAGGCCGGGCCGGGTGCACACCCGACGCCCTAGCAAGGTGCGCGCACCCGGGCAGGGCTCACACTTGGCGAACGGGGCGCACTTCGCGAGGGAGGGTGTGCACCTCGACGGGGGTGGGTGGCCGGGGTGGATTCGCACGTGGGTCGCGGTTTGCTAAGTACACACTGCGACAAGCTCATAACGGGTGCGATCATACCAGCGTTAGTGCACCGGATCCCATCAGAACTCCGCAGTTAAGCGCGCTTGGGCCGGAGTAGTACTGGGATGGGTGACCTCCCGGGAAGTCCCGGTGTTGCACCCTTTCTTAGTTTTTCGCCGGGCGTCGCAATGCTATTTGAATAAACCTTTTGCCCGTTTGCGTTCTCGTCGGGGCCGGGCCGGGCCGGGGTGCGCTGCCCGCACTACCGCGCGCGCGGGGGCGACACCGAGCGCGCACCCGAGGCGCCCCGAGCACACAGGCCACGGTGCAACCCGGGCGTTGTGCGCGCACCCCGGTGCGCCCGAGGTGCTGCGCGCGCACCCAGGTGAAATCGGTGTGCACCTCGGCCAGTGCGCGCTCGGTCGAGTCGCGCACGTTGGCCAAGGTGCACGGTGATGTTTCTTACTCTAAGGTTCCGCACCAGACGCCCGGGACAGGTGAGCGAAGCTGGGCGGGGCCGGGTGCGCGGCCGGGGCAGGTGCACGCAGCTGGAGAGAGCTTTGGAGCACACCAGAGGTGCGCACCTTGGAGCACACTTCGGAGCGCACCAATGATGCGCTCCATTCAAAAGTTTCCTGAAAAGGCAAAAAAAGTTGAGATTATAGAATTTCCCACTTGAGAGATTGTAAAAAAAAAAAATTTAAAATGAAGGAAACGCGGGTGCCAAGGTGTGCGCGCCCGGGTGCGCAGCCCAGCCAAGGTGTGCGCACCAAGGCGCCCACCCTGGCGAAGGTGCACGCAAGGTGCGCACCCGAGGCAAACCGGACAATTAACCCAACTTTCGACTTCGCGCGCACCTGCGCACCTTGGAGCGCACTTCGGAGCGCTCCTTGGTGCGCACCAATCTTGGGCACCTCGGAGTGCACCATGGCGCCCACCAAGGTGCGCACCCGGGGCAAACCGAGCTCCGACTTCGTGCGCACCTTGGAGCGCACGAAAGGTGCGCACCATGGCGCCCACCAAGGTGCGCAGCCCAGCCAAGGCGTGCGCATCAAGGTGCGCACCCTGGCGAAGGTGCGCACCCGGGGCAAACCGAGCTCCGACTTCGTGCGCACCTTGGAGCGCACAAAGGGTGCGCAACCCAGCCAAGGTGTGCGCACCCCGGGCAAACCGAGCTCCGAATCGTGCGCACCTTGGAGCACACTTCGGAGCCCTCCTTGGTGTGCACCGATGTTGCGCACCTCGGAGCGCACCCGGGGAAAACAATGCAATTAACCCGACTTTCGACTTCGTGGGCACCTCGGAGCGCTCTCGGGTTCGCACCTCGGAGCACACCGAGGTGCGCACCTTTGATGCGCTGCCTTCACCAATTTCCAGAAAAGGCAAGAAAACATTGAGAAGGTGTGCGCACCGAGGTGCCCACCCTGGCGAAGGTGCACGCGAGGTGCGCACCCGGGGCAAACCGGGCTCCGACTTCGTGCACGCCATGCTGCGCACCTTGGAGGGCCATGGTGCGCACCTTGGAGCACACTTCGGAGCGCTCAATGGTGCCCAACCCAGCCAAGGTGCCCACCGCGGCGAAGGTGCACGCGAGGTGCGCACCCGGGGCAAACCGGGCTCCGACTTCGTGCACGCCGCACCTTGGAGCACACTTCGGAGCGCTCCTTGGTGCGCACCAGGGCGCGCAACCCAGCCGAGGTGCCCACCCCGGCGAAGGTGCACGCGGGGTGCGCACCCGGGGCAAACCGGGCTCCGACTTCGTGCACGCCATGGTGCCCACCGCGGCGAAGGTGCACGCGAGGTGCGCACCCGGGGCAAACCGGGCTCCGACTTCGTGCACGCCGCACCTTGGAGCACACTTCGGAGCGCTCCTTGGTGCGCACCAGGGCGCGCAACCCAGCCGAGGTGCCCACCCCGGCGAAGGTGCACGCGAGGTGCGCACCCGGGGCAAACCGGGCTCCGACTTCGTGCACGCCATGGTGCCCACCGCGGCGAAGGTGCACGCGAGGTGCGCACCCGGGGCAAACCGGGCTCCGACTTCGTGCACGCCGCACCTTGGAGCACACTTCGGAGCGCTCCTTGGTGCGCACCATGGTGCCCACCAGGGCGCGCAACCCCGCCGAAGGTGCACGCGAGGTGCGCACCCGGGGCAAACCGGGCTCCGACTTCGTGCACGCCGCACCTTGGAGCACACTTCGGAGCGCTCCTTGGTGCGCACCAGGGCGCGCAACCCCGCCGAAGGTGCACGCGAGGTGCGCACCCGGGGCAAACCGGGCTCCGACTTCGTGCACGCCATGGTGCGCACCAGGGTGCCCACCGCGGCGAAGGTGCGCACCCGGGGCAAACCGGGCTCCGACTTCGTGCACGCCGCACCTTGGAGCACACTTCGGAGCGCTCCTTGGTGCGCACCAGGGCGCGCAACCCAGCCGAGGTGCCCACCCCGGCGAAGGTGCACGCGAGGTGCGCACCCGGGGCAAACCGGGCTCCGACTTCGTGCACGCCATGGTGCCCACCGCGGCGAAGGTGCGCACCCGGGGCAAACCGGGCTAGGACTTCGTGCACGCCGCACCTTGGAGCACACTTTGGAGCGCTCCTTGGTGCGCACCATGGTGCCCACCAGGCCGCGCAACCCAGCCAAGGTGTGCGCACCAAGGTGCACGCGAGGTGCGCACCCGGGGCAAACCGGGGTCCGGCTTCGTGCACGCCGCACCTTGGAGCACACATCGGGGCGCTCCCGGGTTCGCACCGGCGTTGCGCACCGTGGTGGGCACCTCGGAGCGCACCGTGGTGGGCACCTCGGAGCACACCAAGGTGGGCAGCGAGGTGCGCACCTTTGATGCGATGCCTTCACTAATTTCCATAAAAGGCAAAAAAAAACGAGATTTTAAAATTTCCGTTTTGAAAGATAGTGAGAAAAAGGGAATGCTGGTGCCATCTTGAGCCCGCCCTGGTGCGCAGCCCAGCCAAGGTGTGCGCACCAAGGTGCCCACCCTGGCGAAGGTGCGCGCCCGGGCAATTAACCCAACTTCCAACTTCGCGCGCGCCAGGGTGGGAGCGCACCCAACAACCGGGCCTGGGAAGAGCCAATGCGAGAAACCCCACCAAACGCTCTGACAAAAAAAGAGGGGGCGCTCCAGTAACCCCGCTTCGGAGCGCACCCTGGGCAAACCCAGCCAGGGTGCCCACCCCGGCCAAGGTGCAGGCGAGGTGCGCACCCGGGGCAAACCGGGCTCCGACAACGTGCACGCCGCACCTTGGAGCACACTTCGTAGCGCTCCCGGGTGCGCACCTCAGAGCACACCAAGGTGGGCAGCGAGGTGCGCACCTTTGATGCGCTGCCTTCACTAATTTCCAGAAAAGGCAAAAAAAAGAGGAGATTTTAAAATTTCCGTTTTGAAAGATAGTGAAAAAAACGGAACGCGGGTGCCATCTTGAGCCCGCCCTGGTGCACAGCCCAGGTAAGGTGCCCACCCTGGCAAAGGTGCGCACCCGGGCAATTAACCCTACTTCCGACTTCGTGCGCGCCAGGGTGGCAACCGGGCCTGGGAAGAGCCAATGCGAGAAACCCCACCAAACGCTCCGACAAAAAAAGAGGCGGCGCTCCAATAACCCCGCTTCGGAGCGCAGCCGGGGCAAACCCAGCCAAGGTGCCCACCCCGACGAAGGTGCACGCGAGGTGCGCACCCGGGGCAAACCGGGCTCCGACAACGTGCACGCAGCACCTTGGAGCACACTTCGAAGCACTCCCGGGTGCCCACCGGCGTTGCGCACCGTGGTGGGCAGCGAGGTGCGCACCTTTGATGCGCTGCCTTCACTAATTTCCAGAAAAGGCAAAAAAAAATGAGATTTTAAAATTTCCGTTTTGAAAGATAGTGAAAAAAACGGAACGCGGGTGCCATCTTGAGCCCGCCCTGGTGCGCAGCCCAGGCAAGGCATGCGCACCAAGGTGCCCACCCGCGGTGCACGCCCGGGGCAAACCGGGCTCCGACTTCGTGCAGGCCGCACCTTGGAGCACACTTCGGAGCGCTCCTTGGTGCGCACCATGGTGCCCACCAGGGCGCACCCGGGGCAAACCGGGCTCCGACTTCGTGCACGCCGCACCTTGGAGCACACATCGGAGCGCTCCCAGGTTCGCACCAGCGTTGCGCACCTTTGATGCGCTGCCTTCACTAATTTCCAGAAAAGGCAAAAAAAAACGATATTTTAAAATTTCCGTTCTGAAAGATAGTGAAAAAAACGGAACGCGGGTGCCATCTTGAGCCCTTCCTGGTGCGCAGCCCAGGCAAGTTGTGCGCACCAAGGTGCCCACCCTGGCGGAGGTGCGCGCCCGGGGCAAACCGGGCTCCGACTTCGTGCACTGCATGGTGCCCACCAAGGCGCGCAACCCAGCCAAGGTGCCCACCGCAGCGAAGGTGCACGCGAGGTGCGCACCCGAGGTGCACACCCGGGGCAAACCGAGCTCCGACTTCGTGCACGCCGCACCTTGGAGCACACTTCAGAGCGCTCCTTGGTGCGCACCAGGGCGCGCAACCCAGCCAAGGTGCTCACCCCGGCGAAGGTGCACGCGAGGTGCGCACCCGGGGCAAGCCGGGCTCGGACTTCGTGCACGCCGCACCTTGGAGCACACATCGGAGCGCTCCCGGGTTCGCACCAGCATTGCGCACCTTTGATGCGCTGCCTTCACTAATTTCCAGAAAAGGCAAAAAAAAAAAAAAAAACGAGATTTTAAAATTTCCGTTTTGAAAGATAGTGAAAAAAACGGAACGCGGGTGCCATCTTGAGCCCGCCCTGGTGTGCAGCCCAGGCAAGTTGTGCACACCAAGGCACCCACCCTGGCCAAGGTGGGTCACGGGGTGGGTCCTAGGGTGGGTAACGGGGTGGGTACTAAGGTGCGTGCCAAGGTGGGTCATGGGGTGGGTGCCAAGGTGGGCACCAGGGTGGGTGTGCACCAACCCTAGCCAGGGTAGGTCACGGGGTGGTTGTCGGGGTGGGCGTCAAGGAGCCAAGGTGGGTGGCAAGTAGCCAAGTTGCGTGCCAAGGTGGGTGTCGGGGTGGGTGCCAAGGATCCAAGGTGGGTGCCAAGGAACCAAGGTGGGTGTCTGGGTGGGTGCCGAGGTGGGAGCCAGGGTGGGTCCCAAGGTGAGTGCAAAGGTGGGTGCCAGGGTCAAGGTGAGTGCCAATGTGGGTTCCAAGGTGCCAGGGTCAGGGTGAGTGCCAATGTGGGTTCAAAGGTGCTAAGTTGGGTGCGAGGTTGGGTGCGAGGGTGGGTGGGTGCCAAGGTGTGCTAGGTGGAAGCCCGGGTGGGTCGGCATCCCATGGGTGTCGAGTTGGGTGCCTGATGGGTGCTTCTTGTCAAGTTTTAGTCGTCGGGACTCATTTCGAGCCTTAGAGGTCGTTTCTTGTCCGGTTGCCCTGTCTTCGACCTGGGAACCCAATTTTGGTCCTCGGGTCCCATTTTTTTTTGTCTCGCATCCCACTTTTGGCCTGTGGCCTTTTCGGGGTCGATTCTCGTTTTGGGCATCAGAGCATGTTTCTTCTCCTAAAACCCAATATTTGTTTATTAAGTCTCGGAACACATTTTTGTTCTCGTGGACCCATCATGGGTCTTGGAACGCATTTGTGGTCCTTGGGTCCCATTTTGCATCCCGAAACTTGTGTTTTGGTGCTTGATCCCTATTTTGGGTGCCCACCTTGCACCAAGTGCGCACCCGGGGCAAACCGAGCGCCTTGGTGCACCGGGGCAAGATCGAGCGTGCACCCAAGGCGCCCCGAACATGCACCAAGGTGCACTCGGCCCACATGTGAGCGCAGGTCGTTGCGCCCGAGGTGGTGTGTGGGCACCGCGTTGCAGACGGGACACTGCACGCACACGACGCCCCGTCCAGGTGCACGCACGTAGGCCGGGCCGGGTGCACACCCGACGCCCTAGCAAGGTGCGCGCACCCGGGCAGGGCTCACACTTGGCGAACGGGGCGCACTTCGCGAGGGAGGGTGTGCACCTCGACGGGGGTGGGTGGCCGGGGTGGATTCGCACGTGGGTCGCGGTTTGCTAAGTACACACTGCGACAAGCTCATAACGGGTGCGATCATACCAGCGTTAGTGCACCGGATCCCATCAGAACTCCGCAGTTAAGCGCGCTTGGGCCGGAGTAGTACTGGGATGGGTGACCTCCCGGGAAGTCCCGGTGTTGCACCCTTTTTTAGTTTTTCGCCGGGCGTCGCAATGCTATTTGAATAAACCTTTTGCCCGTTTGCGTTCTCGTCGGGGCCGGGCCGGGCCGGGGTGCGCTGCCCGCACTACCGCGCGCGCGGGGGGCGACACCGAGCGCGCACCCGAGGCGCCCCGAGCACACAGGCCACGGTGCAACCCGGGCGTTGTGCGCGCACCCCGGTGCGCCCGAGGTGCTGCGCGCGCACCCAGGTGAAATCGGTGTGCACCTCGGCCAGTGCGCGCTCGGTCGAGTCGCGCACGTTGGCCAAGGTGCACGGTGATGTTTCTTACTCTAAGGTTCCGCACCAGACGCCCGGGACAGGTGAGCGAAGCTGGGCGGGGCCGGGTGCGCGGCCGGGGCAGGTGCACGCAGCTAGAGAGAGCTTTGGAGCACACCAGAGGTGCGCACCTTGGAGCACACTTCGGAGCGCACCAATGATGCGCTCCATTCAAAAGTTTCCTGAAAAGGCAAAAAAAGTTGAGATTATAGAATTTCCCACTTGAGAGATTGTAAAAAAAAAAAATTTAAAATGAAGGAAACGCGGGTGCCAAGGTGTGCGCGCCCGGGTGCGCAGCCCAGCCAAGGTGTGCGCACCAAGGCGCCCACCCTGGCGAAGGTGCACGCAAGGTGCGCACCCGAGGCAAACCGGACAATTAACCCAACTTTCGACTTCGCGCGCACCTGCGCACCTTGGAGCGCACTTCGGAGCGCTCCTTGGTGCGCACCAATCTTGGGCACCTCGGAGTGCACCATGGCGCCCACCAAGGTGCGCACCCGGGGCAAACCGAGCTCCGACTTCGTGCGCACCTTGGAGCGCACGAAAGGTGCGCACCATGGCGCCCACCAAGGTGCGCAGCCCAGCCAAGGCGTGCGCATCAAGGTGCGCACCCTGGCGAAGGTGCGCACCCGGGGCAAACCGAGCTCCGACTTCGTGCGCACCTTGGAGCGCACAAAGGGTGCGCAACCCAGCCAAGGTGTGCGCACCCCGGGCAAACCGAGCTCCGAATCGTGCGCACCTTGGAGCACACTTCGGAGCCCTCCTTGGTGCGCACCGATGTTGCGCACCTCGGAGCGCACCCGGGGAAAACAATGCAATTAACCCGACTTTCGACTTCGTGGGCACCTCGGAGCGCTCTCGAGTTCGCACCTCGGAGCACACCGAGGTGCGCACCTTTGATGCGCTGCCTTCACCAATTTCCAGAAAAGGCAAGAAAACATTGAGAAGGTGTGCGCACCGAGGTGCCCACCCTGGCGAAGGTGCACGCGAGGTGCGCACCCGGGGCAAACCGGGCTCCGACTTCGTGCACGCCATGCTGCGCACCTTGGAGGGCCATGGTGCGCACCTTGGAGCACACTTCGGAGCGCTCAATGGTGCCCAACCCAGCCAAGGTGCCCACCGCGGCGAAGGTGCACGCGAGGTGCGCACCCGGGGCAAACCGGGCTCCGACTTCGTGCACGCCGCACCTTGGAGCACACTTCGGAGCGCTCCTTGGTGCGCACCAGGGCGCGCAACCCAGCCGAGGTGCCCACCCCGGCGAAGGTGCACGCGGGGTGCGCACCCGGGGCAAACCGGGCTCCGACTTCGTGCACGCCATGGTGCCCACCGCGCCAAGGTGCACGCGAGGTGCGCACCCGGGGCAAACCGGGCTCCGACTTCGTGCACGCCGCACCTTGGAGCACACTTCGGAGCGCTCCTTGGTGCGCACCAGGGCGCGCAACCCAGCCGAGGTGCCCACCCCGGCGAAGGTGCACGCGAGGTGCGCACCCGGGGCAAACCGGGCTCCGACTTCGTGCACGCCATGGTGCCCACCGCGGCGAAGGTGCACGCGAGGTGCGCACCCGGGGCAAACCGGGCTCCGACTTCGTGCACGCCGCACCTTGGAGCACACTTCGGAGCGCTCCTTGGTGCGCACCATGGTGCCCACCAGGGCGCGCAACCCCACCAAACGCTCGGACAAAAAAAGAGGGGCCGCTCCAATAACCCCAC
>NW_026728923.1:397500-430000 GCF_030272615.1 Cryptomeria japonica
CGCGACGCGTCCGACAAAGAGAACGTTCCAAGGCGGCAGAGGAGGTTACCAGCCGAAGGATGCAGTAGCAATAACAGGTATAGTTCCGCGGCGGCCGAGAAGACTCACCGCATAGGAATCGGGATGCGAGGCGAGGGATGCGGCGGGAAGGCCCCGACGGCTAAACGGAAGAGGCTGCAGGGCCGCCTCGGAATGGTCCAAGCATCGGACGCGATTGGGACGACTACCAGTGCCAACCCCTTATCCCGCGATGCGTCCGATACACAGATAGTTCCAAGGCGGCCGAGGAGCCTCACCGCATATCAATCGGGGTGCGAGGCGAGGGATGGGGCGGGAAGGCCCCAACGGCTAGACGGAAGAGGCTTCAGGGCCACCTCGGAATGCTCCAAGCATCGGACGCGCTTGGGGCGACTACCAGTGCCAACCCCTTATCCCGCGATGCGTCCGATACACAGATGGTTCCAAGGCGGCCGAGGAGCCTCACCGCATAGCAATCGGGGGTGCGAGGCGAGGGATGGGGCGGGAAGGCCCCAACGGCTAGACGGAAGAGGCTTCAGGGCCGCCTCGGAATGGTCCAAGCATCGGACGCGCTTGGGGCGACTACCAGTGACAACCCCTCATCCCGCGATGCGTCCGATACGAAGATGGTTCCAAGGCGGCCGAGGAGCCTCACCGCATAGCAATCGGGGTGCGAGGTGGGGGATGCGGCGAGATGGCCCCAACGGCTAGACGGAAGAGGCCACAGGGCCGCGTCGGAATAGTCCAAGCATCGGACGCGCTTGGGGCGACTACCAGTGACAACCCCTTATCCCGCGATGCGTCCGATACGAAGATAGTTCCAAGGCGGCCGAGGAGCCTCACCGCATAGCAATCCGGGTGCGAGGTGGGGGATGCGGCGAGATGGCCCCAACGGCTAGACGGAAGAGGCTGCAGGGCCGCCTCGGAATAGTCCAAGCATCGGACGCGCTTGGGGCGACTACCAGTGACAACCCCTTATCCCGCGATGCTTCCGATACGAAGACAGTTCCAAGGCGGCCGAGGAGCCTCACCGCATAGCAATGGGGGTGCGAGGTGAGGGATGCGGCGAGATGGCCCCAACGGCTAGACGGAAGAGGCCACAGGGCCGCCTCGGAATAGTCCAAGCATCGGACGCGCTTGGGGCGACTACCAGTGACAACCCCTTATCCCGCGATGCATCCGATACGAAGATAGTTCCCAGGCGGCCGAGGAGCCTCACCGCATAGCAATCGGGGTGCGAGGCGAGGGATGCGGCGAGATGGCCCCAAAGGGTAGACGGAAGAGGCTGCGGGGCCGCCTCGGAATAGTCCAAGCATCGAACGCGCTTGGGGCGACTACCACTGCCAACCCCTTATCCCGCGATGCGTCCGATACACAGATAGTTCCGAGGCGGCCGAGGAGCTGGGGGATGCGGCGAGATGGCCCCAACGGCTAGACGGAAGAGGCTGCAGGGCCGCCTCGGAATAGTCCAAGCATCGGACGCGCTTGGGGCGACTACCAGTGACAACCCCTTATCCCGCGATGCGTCCGATACACAGATAGTTCCGAGGCGGCCAAGGAGCCTCACCGCATAGCAATCGTGGTGCGAGGTGGGGGATGCAGCGAGATGGCCCCAACGGCTAGACGGAAGAGGCTGCAGGGCCGCCTCGGAATGGTCCAAGCATCGGACGCGCTTGGGGCGACTACCACTGCCAACCCCTTATCCCGCGATGCGTCCGATACACAGATAGTTCCAAGGCGGCCGAGGAGCCTCACCGAATAGCAATCGGGGTGCGAGGCGAGGGATGCGGCGAGAAAGCCCCAACGGCTAGAGGGAAGAGGCTTCAGGTCCGCCTCGGAATGGTCCAAGCATCGGACGCGCTTGGGGCGACTACCAGTGACAACCCCTTATCCCGCGACGCGTCCGATACACAGATAGTTCCAAGGCGGCCGAGGAGCCTCACCGCATAGCAATCGGGGTGCGAGGCGAGGGATGCGGCGAGAAGGACCCAACGGCTAGACGGAAGAGGCTTCAGGGCCGCCTCGGAATGGTCCAAGCATCGGACGCGCTTGGGGCGACTACCAGTGACAACCCCTTATCCCGCGACGCGTCCGATACACAGATAGTTCCAAGGCGGCCGAGGAGCCTCACCGCATAGCAATCGGGGTGCGAGGCGAGGGATGCGGCGAGAAGGACCCAACGGCTAGACGGAAGAGGCTTCAGGTCCGCCTCGGAATGGTCCAAGCATCGGACGCGCTTGGGGCGACTACCAGTGACAACCCCTTATCCCGCGACGCGTCCGATACACAGATAGTTCCAAGGCGGCCGAGGAGCCTCACCGCATAGCAATCGGGGTGCGAGGCGAGGGATGCGGCGAGAAGGACCCAACGGCTAGACGGAAGAGGCTTCAGGGCCGCCTCGGAATGGTCCAAGCATCGGACGCGCTTGGGGCGACTACCAGTGACAACCCCTTATCCCGCGATGCGTCCGATACACAGATAGTTCCAAGGCGGCCGAGGAGCCTCACCGCATAGCAATCGGGGTGCGAGGCGAGGGATGCGGCGAGAAGGACCCAACGGCTAGACGGAAGAGGCTTCAGGGCCGCCTCGGAATGGTCCAAGCATCGGACGCGCTTGGGGCGACTACCAGTGACAACCCCTTATCCCGCGACGCGTCCGATACACAGATAGTTCCAAGGCGGCCGAGGAGCCTCACCGCATAGCAATCGGGGTGCGAGGCGAGGGATGCGGCAAGAAGGACCCAACGGCTAGACGGAAGAGGCTTCAGGGCCGCCTCGGAATGGTCCAAGCATCGGACGCGCTTGGGGCGACTACCAGTGACAACCCCTTATCCCGCGACGCGTCCGATACACAGATAGTTCCAAGGCGGCCGAGGAGCCTCACCGCATAGCAATCGGGGTGCGAGGCGAGGGATGCGGCGAGAAGGACCCAACGGCTAGACGGAAGAGGCTTCAGGTCCGCCTCGGAATGGTCCAAGCATCGGACGCGCTTGGGGCGACTACCAGTGACAACCCCTTATCCCGCGACGCGTCCGATACACAGATAGTTCCAAGGCGGCCGAGGAGCCTCACCGCATAGCAATCGGGGTGCGAGGCGAGGGATGCGGCGAGAAGGACCCAACGGCTAGACGGAAGAGGCTTCAGGGCCGCCTCGGAATGGTCCAAGCATCGGACGCGCTTGGGGCGACTACCAGTGACAACCCCTTATCCCGCGACGCGTCCGATACACAGATAGTTCCAAGGCGGCCGAGGAGCCTCACCGCATAGCAATCGGGGTGCGAGGCGAGGGATGCGGCGAGAAGGACCCAACGGCTAGACGGAAGAGGCTTCAGGGCCGCCTCGGAATGGTCCAAGCATCGGACGCGCTTGGGGCGACTACCAGTGACAACCCCTTATCCCGCGATGCGTCCGATACACAGATAGTTCCAAGGCGGCCGAGGAGCCTCACCGCATAGCAATCGGGGTGCGAGGCGAGGGATGCGGCGAGAAGGACCCAACGGCTAGACGGAAGAGGCTTCAGGGCCGCCTCGGAATGGTCCAAGCATCGGACGCGCTTGGGGCGACTACCAGTGACAACCCCTTATCCCGCGACGCGTCCGATACACAGATAGTTCCAAGGCGGCCGAGGAGCCTCACCGCATAGCAATCGGGGTGCGAGGCGAGGGATGCGGCGAGAAGGACCCAACGGCTAGACGGAAGAGGCTTCAGGGCCGCCTCGGAATGGTCCAAGCATCGGACGCGCTTGGGGCGACTACCAGTGACAACCCCTTATCCCGCGACGCGTCCGATACACAGATAGTTCCAAGGCGGCCGAGGAGCCTCACCGCATAGCAATCGGGGTGCGAGGCGAGGGATGCGGCGAGAAGGACCCAACGGCTAGACGGAAGAGGCTTCAGGGCCGCCTCGGAATGGTCCAAGCATCGGACGCGCTTGGGGCGACTACCAGTGACAACCCCTTATCCCGCGACGCGTCCGATACACAGATAGTTCCAAGGCGGCCGAGGAGCCTCACCGCATAGCAATCGGGGTGCGAGGCGAGGGATGCGGCGAGAAGGACCCAACGGCTAGACGGAAGAGGCTTCAGGGCCGCCTGGGAATGGTCCATGCATCGCACGCGCTTGGGGCGACTACCAGTGACAACCCCTTATCCCGCGACGCGTCCGATACACAGATAGTTCCAAGGCGGCCGAGGAGCCTCACCGCATAGCAATCGGGGTGCGAGGCGAGGGATGCGGCGAGAAGGACCCAACGGCTAGACGGAAGAGGCTTCAGGGCCGCCTCGGAATGGTCCAAGCATCGGACGCGCTTGGGGCGACTACCAGTGACAACCCCTTATCCCGCGACGCGTCCGATACACAGATAGTTCCAAGGCGGCCGAGGAGCCTCACCGCATAGCAATCGGGGTGCGAGTCGAGGGATGCGGCGAGAAGGACCCAACGGCTAGACGGAAGAGGCTTCAGGGCCGCCTCGGAATGGTCCAAGCATCGGACGCGCTTGGGGCGACTACCAGTGACAACCCCTTATCCCGCGATGCGTCTGATACACAGATAGTTCCAAGGCGGCCGAGGAGCCTCACCGCATAGCAATCGGGGTGCGAGGCAAGGGATGCGGCGAGAAGGACCCAACGGCTAGACGGAAGAGGCGGCTTCAGGGCCGCCTCGGAATGGTCCAAGCATCGGACGCGCTTGGGGCGACTACCGTTGCCAACCCCTTATCCCGCGATGCGTCTGATACACAGATAGTTCCGAGGCGGCCGAGGAGCCTCACCGCATAGCAATCGGGTTGCGAGGCAGATTATTGGGAAGGGAACCCCCTGGGATGCGGCTCAAGCAGTGCCCAAAGGGACTGGAATGCGGAATCACATCGAGAGACCCAAATGCTATACGAGGGCTCAAATCGAATTATCGATTTGGCCACGACATGGACGCATCGGAACGACTACCTTTGCCGAACCACTCGCAATTGCATCCATACCGAAACCAATAGACATTTCCGTTAGAGCCCTCGCATAGCATTCGGGAATCTCGCATGCCCCTCTAAATCGACCAATGCTGGCGCTCAACGAAAATCCGAGCGCTACCACCGTTCGAGCGCCAGCATTGGTCGAGTTAGAGGGGCACGGGGGAGAATGCTCCAGTCAACACCTCCCCTATATAAGTTATTTGTCCGATTCTCGCACAACCGTAGTCTGCCTCGTCGAATCAAACAACGGTCCCAGATTCCGACTTCCGTTCCGTAGAGACCCAAAAGCTAGATGGAGGCTCGCAAGAAAGAGAGTCGGCGCATAGCAATCGGGTTTCTCGAACGTTTAGGGACCGAGCTCACTTGCGGATAGGGCAAAATCCGCCAAGCAACCCAAAAGCTAGACGGGGGCTCGAATCGAATCGCCTAGGCGGCCACAACAACGACGTGTTGGATCGACTACCAGTGCCAAACCATTCAGCAAGACTAGTCTGTGTCGAGGCCGGATAGAGATTCTCAGAGAGCGCCCGTATAGCATTTAGGAGACCTGCCGCGTCCCTCACACTCGACAAATGGTGGTGCACGTTTATAAATCCGAGCGATCCCAACCCTTTCAAGCACCAACATCGGTCGAGATAGAGGGGCACGGAGGGGGCTGCGTGAGACAACACAGTCCCCTATATAAGTTATTTGTCCGATTCTCACACATCCGAAGAATGGTCATCAAATCGGACAACAGCCCAAACTTCCGACTTCCGTCCCAGAAAGCCCAAGAGCTATCTAAAACGTTCATGGCCGGAACTCGATCGCGGCTATACCAGTCCGCCAAGCAACCCAAAAGCTAGACTGGAGCTCTAGTCGAATCACCTCTGTGGCCATTGCAAGGACGTGTTGGAGCGACTACCATTGCCGAACCATTCCGCAGGTCGAGTCCATACCAAGGCCGCATAGAGATTCACGATGAGCTCCTGCATAGCAATCAGGAGACTTGCCGTGTCCATCACAATCGATAAATCCTGGTGCAAGATTTTTGCATCCGAGCGCTCCAACCAGTCGAGCACCAGCATCAATCGACATAAACGGGCACGGGGGGAGGATGCTCGAGAACACTACCTCCCCTATATAAGTTATTTGTCCGATTCTCAAGCAGCCGAAGTCTGGTCATCGAATCGGGTCAAAGACCACAACTTCCGACTTTACCCACAATGCAAGTCATCGAATCGAACATCGGCCCCCGAGTCGGACTCCATGCGTATGTCAGGTCATCGGACCCAAATTCCGCCTTCCTGCGCATGGCGGGCCATCAATATCAACTCGGTCATCGGACCCAAACTCCGCCTTTCTGCGCATGGCACGCCTTCAAATCGGTCATCGGACCCAAATTCCGCCTTCCTGTGCATGGCGGGCCATCAACATCAACTCGGTCATCGGACCCAAATTCCGCCTTTCTGCGCATGGCACGCCATCAACTCGGTCATCGGACCCAAATTCCGCCTTCCTGCGCATGGCAGGTCATCGGACACAAATTCAGACCTCGCCAATATGCCTACGTATCGAATCGGTCATCGGACCCAACTTCCGACTTCATCCATACTGTAGGGTCTTTGAGGTTGGCGCGGTGCGCTCAACCCGGGGAGTCGACCCATCGAAGCATACACCTCCCCTATATAAGCTATTTGTCCGATTCCCACACCTGTGTAGTTTGCACCTCTGACCAGGACATCGACCCCAACTTCCGAACTCGACTGCAACGACGGCACCAGCGCCTTGGTGCGCACCTTGCGACGCACAGTCCCAACATTCGCCTTCCTGCACATGGCAGGTCATCGGACCCAAATTCCGACCTCGCGAGTATGCCTACATATCGAATCGGTCATCGGACACAACTTCCGACTTCATCCATACCGTAGGGTCTTTGAGGTTGGCGCGGTGCGCTCAACCCGGGGAGTCGACCCAACGAAGCATACACCTCCCCTATATAAGCTATTTGTCCGATTCCCACACCTGTGTAGTTTGCACCTCCGATCAGGACATCGACCCCAACTTCCGAACTCGCCTGCAACGACCGAACCAGCGCCTTGGTGCGCACCTTGCAACGCACAGTGCCAACATTCGCCTTCCTGCACATGGCAGGTCATCGGACCCAAATTCCGACCTCGCGAGTATGCCTACATATCGAATCGGTCATCGGACCCAACTTCCGACTTCATCCATACCGTAGGGTCTTTGAGGTTGGCGCGGTGCGCTCAACCCGGGGAGTCGACCCAACGAAGCATACACCTCCCCTATATAAGCTATTTGTCCGATTCCCACACCTGTGTAGCTTGCACCTCCGATCAGGACATCGACCCCAACTTCCGAACTCGACTAAAAAGACCGCACCAGCACCTTGGTGTGCACCTTGCAACGCACAGTGCCAACATTCGCCTTCCTGCACATGGCAGGTCATCGGACCCAAATTCCGACCTCATGAGCATACCTACTAATCGAATCGGTCATCGGACCCAACTTCCGACTTCATCCATACCGTAGGGTCTTTGAGGTTGGCGCGGTGCGCTCAACCTGGGGAGTCGACCCATCGAAGCATACACCTCCCCTATATAAGCTATTTGTCCGATTCCGACACCTGTGTAGTTTGCACCTCCGCTCAGGACATCGACCCCAACTTCCGAACTCGCCTGCAACGACCGAACCAGCGCCTTGGTGCGCACCAAAAGTGCGCACTTTTGGAGGGCACTTTTGTGCGCTCCAAAGGTGCGCACTTTTGGAGGGCACTTTTGTGCGCTCCAAAGGTGCGCACTTTTGGAGGGCACTTTTTGGAGGGCACTTTTGTGCGCTCCAAAGGTGCGCACTTTTGGAGGGCACTTTTTGGAGGGCACTTTTCTGCGCTCCAAAGGTGCGCACTTTTGGAGGGCACTTTTTGGAGGGCACTTTTCTGCGCTCCAAAGGTGCGCACTTTTGGAGGGCACTTTTTGGAGGGCACTTTTCTGCGCTCCAAAGGTGCGCACTTTTGGAGGGCACTTTTTGGAGGGCACTTTTCTGCGCTCCAAAGGTGCGCACTTTTGGAGGGCACTTTTGTGCACTCCAAAGGTGCACACTTTTGGAGGGCACTTTTTGGAGGGCACTTTTCTGCACTCCAAAGGTGCGCACTTTTGGAGGGCACTTTTTGGAGGGCACTTTTGTGCGCTCCAAAGGTGCGCACTTTTGGAGGGCACTTTTTGGAGGGCACTTTTGTGCGCTCCAAAGGTGCGCACTTTTGGAGGGCACTTTTGTGCACTCCAAAGGTGCGCACTTTTGGAGGGCACTTTTCCTGCGCTCCAAAGGTGCACACCTAGGTGAGCACCTTCGACCACACCTTGTAGCACACCAAACTCTGACTTTCGACTTCATCCGCAATGCAGGGTCTTTGAGGTTGGCGCAATGCGCACAACCAGGGGAGTCGACCCATCAAACCCAACACCTCCCCTATATAAGCTATTTGTCTGATTCTCATACATGCGTAGCCTGCAGGAGCAATTAGGACATCGACCCCAACTTTCGGCTTCTAAACGAAAACAAGGTCTTTGAGGTTGGTGTAATGCGAACAACTAGGGGAGTCAACCCATCAAACCCAACACCTCCCCTATATAAGCTATTTGTCTGATTCTCATACATGTGTAGTCTACAGGAGCAATTAGGACATCGACCCCAACTTTTGACTTCTTAACGAAAACAAGGTCTTTGAGGTTGACGTAATGCGCACAACCAGGGGAGTCGACCCATCAAACCCAACACCTCCCCTATATAAGCTATTTGTCCGATTCTCATACATGTGTAGCCTACAGGAGCCATTAGGACATTGACCCCAACTTTTGACTTCTTAACGAAAACAAGGTCTTTGAGGTTGGCGTAATGCGCACAACCAAGGGAGTTGACCCATCAAACCCAACACCTCCCCTATATAAGCTATTTGTCTGATTCTCATACATGTGTAGCCTGCAACAACGATTAGGACATCCACCCCAACTTCTGAATTCGTCTGCGTTGACCGCACCAAAGGTGCACGCCTTGGTGCTCACCAAAATCCGACTTCCGACTTCTTCTGCTATGCGGGGTCTTTGAGGTTGGCGCAGTGCGCACAACCAGGGGAGTCAACCCACCGAATGCAACACCTCCCCTATATAAGCTATTTGTCTGATTCTCATACATGCGTAGACTGCAGCAATGATTAGGACATCCACCCCAACTTTTGACTTCTTAAACAAGACAGGGTCTTTGAAGTTGGTGCAGTGCACACAACCAGGGGAGTCGACCCATCAAACGCAACACCTCCCCTATATAAAGCTATTTGTCCGATTCTCATACGTGTAGTCTGCAGCAGCGATTAGGACATCGACCCCAACTTCCGAATTCGTTTGCATTGACCGCACCAAAGGTGCACGCCTTGGTGTGCACCTTGGAGTGCACTTTGGTGCTCACCTCGGTGCACACTTTGGTGTGCACCTCGGTGTGCACCAAAGGTGCGCACCTTGGAGCGCACCAAAGGTGTACACTTTGGAGCGCACCACATAGGGTCTTTGAGAGGTTGGCGCAGTGCGCACACCAAGGTGGGTGTTGAGGTGCGTGCCGAGGTGGGTGGGTGCTAGGGTGCGCTCCATGGTGGGTGCCAGGGTGGGTGCGTGCTAGGGTGGATTCCAAAGAGGGTCATAGGGTGGGTGCCAAGGTGGGTTGGTGATATAGTGGGTTCAAAGGTGGGTACTAGGGTGGGTTCCAAGGTGGGTCACAAGTTGGGTGCCAGGATGCGTGGGTGTTAGGTTGGGTGCCAAGGTGGGCTCCTGCGTGGGTGGGTGCTAGGGTGGGTTTCAAGGTGGACGCGAGGGCGGGTGCCAAGGTGGGTAACAAGTTGGGTGTTAGGATGGGTGAGTGCTAGAGTGGGTGCCAAGGTGGGTGGGTGCTAAGGTGGATGCCAAGGTGGTTCACAGGGTGGGTGGGTTCTAGGGTGAGTTCCAAGGTGGGTCACAGGTTTAGTGCTAGGGTGCGTGTCAAGGCGGGTGTCGAGGTGCCTGGGTGCTAGGGTGTGGATGCCAATGTGGGTCATAGGGTGGGTACTAGGGTGGGCTGCAATGTGGGTGCCAAGGTGGGTAACATGCTCGGTTGGTTCTAAATTGGGTGTCAGGGTGGGTGTGCACCCACCTTGCCCGAGGTGGGTGCCAAGGTGCCAGTGTGGGTGGGTGCTAAGGTGGATGCCAAGGTGGGTGAGAAGGTGGGTGATAGGTTGAGTGGTAGGATGGGTGGGTGCCAAGATGGGTCACAGGGTGGGTGCAAGGGTGGGTAGGTGCTAGGGTTGGTGTCAGGGTGGGTGGGTGCTAGGTTGGGTTCCAAGGTGGGTGCGAGGGTGAGTGTCAAGGTGGGTCACAGGTTAGGTGCTAGGATGGGTGAGTGCTAGGGTGCAAAGGTGCCAGGGTGGGTGCTAGGATGGGTCGATGCTAGGGTGAGTGGCAAGGTGGGTCCACAAGTGTCAAGGTGGGTGCCGAGGTGGGTGCCAACTTGGGTTCCAAGGTGGGTGCCAAGTGGGCGACTGCTATGGTGGATGCCAAGGTGGGTCACGGGGTGGGTGCCAAGTTGCTAGGTTGTGTTCCAAGGTGGGTGCCAACGTGGCTGCTAGGGTGCGTGGGTTAAAGGGTGTGTCACAACGTGGGTGCCAGGATGGGTGCGCACCCACACTGGCCAAGACGGGTGCAAGGTTGGGTTCCAAGCCCGGTCACAGGCTGGGTGCTAGGATGGGTGGGTGCCAAGGTGGGCACCAGGGTGGGTGCACCCACCCTGGCCAAGGTGGGTCACGGGGTGGGTCCTAGGGTGGGTAACAGGGTGGGTACTAAGGTGCGTGCCAAGGTGGGTCATGGGGTGGGTGCCAAGGTGGGCACCAGGGTGGGTGTGCACCAACCCTAGCCAGGGTAGGTCACGGGGTGGTTGTCGGGGTGGGCGTCAAGGAGCCAAGGTGGGTGGCAAGTAGCCAAGTTGCGTGCCAAGGTGGGTGTCGGGGTGGGTGCCAAGGATCCAAGGTGGGTGCCAAGGAACCAAGGTGGGTGTCTGGGTGGGTGCCGAGGTGGGAGCCAGGGTGGGTCCCAAGGTGAGTGCAAAGGTGGGTGCCAGGGTCAAGGTGAGTGCCAATGTGGGTTCCAAGGTGCCAGGGTCAGGGTGAGTGCCAATGTGGGTTCAAAGGTGCTAAGTTGGGTGCGAGGTTGGGTGCGAGGGTGGGTGGGTGCCAAGGTGTGCTAGGTGGAAGCCCGGGTGGGTCGGCATCCCATGGGTGTCGAGTTGGGTGCCTGATGGGTGCTTCTTGTCAAGTTTTAGTCGTCGGGACTCATTTCGAGCCTTAGAGGTCGTTTCTTGTCCGGTTGCCCTGTCTTCGACCTGGGAACCCAATTTTGGTCCTCGGGTCCCATTTTTTTTTGTCTCGCATCCCACTTTTGGCCTGTGGCCTTTTCGGGGTTGATTCTCGTTTTGGGCATCAGAGCATGTTTCTTCTCCTAAAACCCAATATTTGTTTATTAAGTCTCGGAACACATTTTTGTTCTCGTGGACCCATCATGGGTCTTGGAACGCATTTGTGGTCCTTGGGTCCCATTTTGCATCCCGAAACTTGTGTTTTGGTGCTTGATCCCTATTTTGGGTGCCCACCTTGCACCAAGTGCGCACCCGGGGCAAACCGAGCGCCTTGGTGCACCGGGGCAAGATCGAGCGTGCACCCGAGGCGCCCCGAACATGCACCAAGGTGCACTCGGCCCACATGTGAGCGCAGGTCGTTGCGCCCGAGGTGGTGTGTGGGCACCGCGTTGCAGACGGGACACTGCACGCACACGACGCCCCGTCCAGGTGCACGCACGTAGGCCGGGCCGGGTGCACACCCGACGCCCTAGCAAGGTGCGCGCACCCGGGCAGGGCTCACACTTGGCGAACGGGGCGCACTTCGCGAGGGAGGGTGTGCACCTCGACGGGGGTGGGTGGCCGGGGTGGATTCGCACGTGGGTCGCGGTTTGCTAAGTACACACTGCGACAAGCTCATAACGGGTGCGATCATACCAGCGTTAGTGCACCGGATCCCATCAGAACTCCGCAGTTAAGCGCGCTTGGGCCGGAGTAGTACTGGGATGGGTGACCTCCCGGGAAGTCCCGGTGTTGCACCCTTTCTTAGTTTTTCGCCGGGCGTCGCAATGCTATTTGAATAAACCTTTTGCCCGTTTGCGTTCTCGTCGGGGCCGGGCCGGGCCGGGGTGCGCTGCCCGCACTACCGCGCGCGCGGGGGGCGACACCGAGCGCGCACCCGAGGCGCCCCGAGCACACAGGCCACGGTGCAACCCGGGCGTTGTGCGCGCACCCCGGTGCGCCCGAGGTGCTGCGCGCGCACCCAGGTGAAATCGGTGTGCACCTCGGCCAGTGCGCGCTCGGTCGAGTCGCGCACGTTGGCCAAGGTGCACGGTGATGTTTCTTACTCTAAGGTTCCGCACCAGACGCCCGGGACAGGTGAGCGAAGCTGGGCGGGGCCGGGTGCGCGGCCGGGGCAGGTGCACGCAGCTGGAGAGAGCTTTGGAGCACACCAGAGGTGCGCACCTTGGAGCACACTTCGGAGCGCACCAATGATGCGCTCCATTCAAAAGTTTCCTGAAAAGGCAAAAAAAGTTGAGATTATAGAATTTCCCACTTGAGAGATTGTAAAAAAAAAAAATTTAAAATGAAGGAAACGCGGGTGCCAAGGTGTGCGCGCCCGGGTGCGCAGCCCAGCCAAGGTGTGCGCACCAAGGCGCCCACCCTGGCGAAGGTGCACGCAAGGTGCGCACCCGAGGCAAACCGGACAATTAACCCAACTTTCGACTTCGCGCGCACCTGCGCACCTTGGAGCGCACTTCGGAGCGGTCCTTGTTGCGCACCAATCTTGGGCACCTCGGAGTGCACCATGGCGCCCACCAAGGTGCGCACCCGGGGCAAACCGAGCTCCGACTTCGTGCGCACCTTGGAGCGCACGAAAGGTGCGCACCATGGCGCCCACCAAGGTGCGCAGCCCAGCCAAGGCGTGCGCATCAAGGTGCGCACCCTGGCGAAGGTGCGCACCCGGGGCAAACCGAGCTCCGACTTCGTGCGCACCTTGGAGCGCACAAAGGGTGCGCAACCCAGCCAAGGTGTGCGCACCCCGGGCAAACCGAGCTCCGAATCGTGCGCACCTTGGAGCACACTTCGGAGCCCTCCTTGGTGCGCACCGATGTTGCGCACCTCGGAGCGCACCCGGGGAAAACAATGCAATTAACCCGACTTTCGACTTCGTGGGCACCTCGGAGCGCTCTCGGGTTCGCACCTCGGAGCACACCGAGGTGCGCACCTTTGATGCGCTGCCTTCACCAATTTCCAGAAAAGGCAAGAAAACATTGAGAAGGTGTGCGCACCGAGGTGCCCACCCTGGCGAAGGTGCACGCGAGGTGCGCACCCGGGGCAAACCGGGCTCCGACTTCGTGCACGCCATGCTGCGCACCTTGGAGGGCCATGGTGCGCACCTTGGAGCACACTTCGGAGCGCTCAATGGTGCCCAACCCAGCCAAGGTGCCCACCGCGGCGAAGGTGCACGCGAGGTGCGCACCCGGGGCAAACCGGGCTCCGACTTCGTGCACGCCGCACCTTGGAGCACACTTCGGAGCGCTCCTTGGTGCGCACCAGGGCGCGCAACCCAGCCGAGGTGCCCACCCCGGCGAAGGTGCACGCGGGGTGCGCACCCGAGGCAAACCGGGCTCCGACTTCGTGCACGCCATGGTGCCCACCGCGGCGAAGGTGCACGCGAGGTGCGCACCCGGGGCAAACCGGGCTCCGACTTCGTGCACGCCGCACCTTGGAGCACACTTCGGAGCGCTCCTTGGTGCGCACCAGGGCGCGCAACCCAGCCGAGGTGCCCACCCCGGCGAAGGTGCACGCGAGGTGCGCACCCGGGGCAAACCGGGCTCCGACTTCGTGCACGCCATGGTGCCCACCGCGGCGAAGGTGCACGCGAGGTGCGCACCCGGGGCAAACCGGGCTCCGACTTCGTGCACGCCGCACCTTGGAGCACACTTCGGAGCGCTCCTTGGTGCGCACCATGGTGCCCACCAGGGCGCGCAACCCCGCCGAAGGTGCACGCGAGGTGCGCACCCGGGGCAAACCGGGCTCCGACTTCGTGCACGCCGCACCTTGGAGCACACTTCGGAGCGCTCCTTGGTGCGCACCAGGGCGCGCAACCCCGCCGAAGGTGCACGCGAGGTGCGCACCCGGGGCAAACCGGGCTCCGACTTCGTGCACGCCATGGTGCGCACCAGGGTGCCCACCGCGGCGAAGGTGCGCACCCGGGGCAAACCGGGCTCCGACTTCGTGCACGCCGCACCTTGGAGCACACTTCGGAGCGCTCCTTGGTGCGCACCAGGGCGCGCAACCCAGCCGAGGTGCCCACCCCGGCGAAGGTGCACGCGAGGTGCGCACCCGGGGCAAACCGGGCTCCGACTTCGTGCACGCCATGGTGCCCACCGCGGCGAAGGTGCGCACCCGGGGCAAACCGGGCTAGGACTTCGTGCACGCCGCACCTTGGAGCACACTTCGGAGCGCTCCTTGGTGCGCACCATGGTGCCCACCAGGCCGCGCAACCCAGCCAAGGTGTGCGCACCAAGGTGCACGCGAGGTGCGCACCCGGGGCAAACCGGGGTCCGGCTTCGTGCACGCCGCACCTTGGAGCACACATCGGGGCGCTCCCGGGTTCGCACCGGCGTTGCGCACCGTGGTGGGCACCTCGGAGCGCACCGTGGTGGGCACCTCGGAGCACACCAAGGTGGGCAGCGAGGTGCGCACCTTTGATGCGATGCCTTCACTAATTTCCATAAAAGGCAAAAGAAAACGAGATTTTAAAATTTCCGTTTTGAAAGATAGTGAGAAAAAGGGAATGCTGGTGCCATCTTGAGCCCGCCCTGGTGCGCAGCCCAGCCAAGGTGTGCGCACCAAGGTGCCCACCCTGGCGAAGGTGCGCGCCCGGGCAATTAACCCAACTTCCAACTTCGCGCGCGCCAGGGTGGGAGCGCACCCAACAACCGGGCCTGGGAAGAGCCAATGCGAGAAACCCCACCAAACGCTCTGACAAAAAAAGAGGGGGCGCTCCAGTAACCCCGCTTCGGAGCGCACCCTGGGCAAACCCAGCCAGGGTGCCCACCCCGGCCAAGGTGCAGGCGAGGTGCGCACCCGGGGCAAACCGGGCTCCGACAACGTGCACGCCGCACCTTGGAGCACACTTCGTAGCGCTCCCGGGTGCGCACCTCAGAGCACACCAAGGTGGGCAGCGAGGTGCGCACCTTTGATGCGCTGCCTTCACTAATTTCCAGAAAAGGCAAAAAAAAGAGGAGATTTTAAAATTTCCGTTTTGAAAGATAGTGAAAAAAACGGAACGCGGGTGCCATCTTGAGCCCGCCCGGGTGCACAGCCCAGGTAAGGTGCCCACCCTGGCAAAGGTGCGCACCCGGGCAATTAACCCTACTTCCGACTTCGTGCGCGCCAGGGTGGCAACCGGGCCTGGGAAGAGCCAATGCGAGAAACCCCACCAAACGCTCCGACAAAAAAAGAGGCGGCGCTCCAATAACCCCGCTTCGGAGCGCAGCCGGGGCAAACCCAGCCAAGGTGCCCACCCCGACGAAGGTGCACGCGAGGTGCGCACCCGGGGCAAACCGGGCTCCGACAACGTGCACGCAGCACCTTGGAGCACACTTCGAAGCACTCCCGGGTGCCCACCGGCGTTGCGCACCGTGGTGGGCAGCGAGGTGCGCACCTTTGATGTGCTGCCTTCACTAATTTCCAGAAAAGGCAAAAAAAAATGAGATTTTAAAATTTCCGTTTTGAAAGATAGTGAAAAAAACGGAACGCGGGTGCCATCTTGAGCCCGCCCTGGTGCGCAGCCCAGGCAAGGCATGCGCACCAAGGTGCCCACCCGCGGTGCACACCCGGGGCAAACCGGGCTCCGACTTCGTGCAGGCCGCACCTTGGAGCACACTTCGGAGCGCTCCTTGGTGCGCACCATGGTGCCCACCAGGGCGCACCCGGGGCAAACCGGGCTCCGACTTCGTGCACGCCGCACCTTGGAGCACACATCGGAGCGCTCCCAGGTTCGCACCAGCGTTGCGCACCTTTGATGCGCTGCCTTCACTAATTTCCAGAAAAGGCAAAAAAAAACGATATTTTAAAATTTCCGTTCTGAAAGATAGTGAAAAAAACGGAACGCGGGTGCCATCTTGAGCCCTTCCTGGTGCGCAGCCCAGGCAAGTTGTGCGCACCAAGGTGCCCACCCTGGCGGAGGTGCGCGCCCGGGGCAAACCGGGCTCCGACTTCGTGCACTGCATGGTGCCCACCAAGGCGCGCAACCCAGCCAAGGTGCCCACCGCAGCGAAGGTGCACGCGAGGTGCGCACCCGAGGTGCACACCCGGGGCAAACCGAGCTCTGACTTCGTGCACGCCGCACCTTGGAGCACACTTCAGAGCGCTCCTTGGTGCGCACCAGGGCGCGCAACCCAGCCAAGGTGCTCACCCCGGCGAAGGTGCACGCGAGGTGCGCACCCGGGGCAAGCCGGGCTCGGACTTCGTGCACGCCGCACCTTGGAGCACACATCGGAGCGCTCCCGGGTTCGCACCAGCATTGCGCACCTTTGATGCGCTGCCTTCACTAATTTCCAGAAAAGGCAAAAAAAAAAAAAAAACGAGATTTTAAAATTTCCGTTTTGAAAGATAGTGAAAAAAACGGAACGCGGGTGCCATCTTGAGCCCGCCCTGGTGTGCAGCCCAGGCAAGTTGTGCGCACCAAGGCACCCACCCTGGCCAAGGTGGGTCACGGGGTGGGTCCTAGGGTGGGTAACGGGGTGGGTACTAAGGTGCGTGCCAAGGTGGGTCATGGGGTGGGTGCCAAGGTGGGCACCAGGGTGGGTGTGCACCAACCCTAGCCAGGGTAGGTCACGGGGTGGTTGTCGGGGTGGGCGTCAAGGAGCCAAGGTGGGTGGCAAGTAGCCAAGTTGCGTGCCAAGGTGGGTGTCGGGGTGGGTGCCAAGGATCCAAGGTGGGTGCCAAGGAACCAAGGTGGGTGTCTGGGTGGGTGCCGAGGTGGGAGCCAGGGTGGGTCCCAAGGTGAGTGCAAAGGTGGGTGCCAGGGTCAAGGTGAGTGCCAATGTGGGTTCCAAGGTGCCAGGGTCAGGGTGAGTGCCAATGTGGGTTCAAAGGTGCTAAGTTGGGTGCGAGGTTGGGTGCGAGGGTGGGTGGGTGCCAAGGTGTGCTAGGTGGAAGCCCGGGTGGGTCGGCATCCCATGGGTGTCGAGTTGGGTGCCTGATGGGTGCTTCTTGTCAAGTTTTAGTCGTCGGGACTCATTTCGAGCCTTAGAGGTCGTTTCTTGTCCGGTTGCCCTGTCTTCGACCTGGGAACCCAATTTTGGTCCTCGGGTCCCATTTTTTTTTGTCTCGCATCCCACTTTTGGCCTGTGGCCTTTTCGGGGTCGATTCTCGTTTTGGGCATCAGAGCATGTTTCTTCTCCTAAAACCCAATATTTGTTTATTAAGTCTCGGAACACATTTTTGTTCTCGTGGACCCATCATGGGTCTTGGAACGCATTTGTGGTCCTTGGGTCCCATTTTGCATCCCGAAACTTGTGTTTTGGTGCTTGATCCCTATTTTGGGTGCCCACCTTGCACCAAGTGCGCACCCGGGGCAAACCGAGCGCCTTGGTGCACCGGGGCAAGATCGAGCGTGCACCCGAGGCGCCCCGAACATGCACCAAGGTGCACTCGGCCCACATGTGAGCGCAGGTCGTTGCGCCCGAGGTGGTGTGTGGGCACCGCGTTGCAGACGGGACACTGCACGCACACGACGCCCCGTCCAGGTGCACGCACGTAGGCCGGGCCGGGTGCACACCCGACGCCCTAGCAAGGTGCGCGCACCCGGGCAGGGCTCACACTTGGCGAACGGGGCGCACTTCGCGAGGGAGGGTGTGCACCTCGACGGGGGTGGGTGGCCGGGGTGGATTCGCACGTGGGTCGCGGTTTGCTAAGTACACACTGCGACAAGCTCATAACGGGTGCGATCATACCAGCGTTAGTGCACCGGATCCCATCAGAACTCCGCAGTTAAGCGCGCTTGGGCCGGAGTAGTACTGGGATGGGTGACCTCCCGGGAAGTCCCGGTGTTGCACCCTTTTTTAGTTTTTCGCCGGGCGTCGCAATGCTATTTGAATAAACCTTTTGCCCGTTTGCGTTCTCGTCGGGGCCGGGCCGGGCCGGGGTGCGCTGCCCGCACTACCGCGCGCGCGGGGGGCGACACCGAGCGCGCACCTGAGGCGCCCCGAGCACACAGGCCACGGTGCAACCCGGGCGTTGTGCGCGCACCCCGGTGCGCCCGAGGTGCTGCGCGCGCACCCAGGTGAAATCGGTGTGCACCTCGGCCAGTGCGCGCTCGGTCGAGTCGCGCACGTTGGCCAAGGTGCACGGTGATGTTTCTTACTCTAAGGTTCCGCACCAGACGCCCGGGACAGGTGAGCGAAGCTGGGCGGGGCCGGGTGCGCGGCCGGGGCAGGTGCACGCAGCTGGAGAGAGCTTTGGAGCACACCAGAGGTGCGCACCTTGGAGCACACTTCGGAGCGCACCAATGATGCGCTCCATTCAAAAGTTTCCTGAAAAGGCAAAAAAAGTTGAGATTATAGAATTTCCCACTTGAGAGATTGTAAAAAAAAAAAATTTAAAATGAAGGAAACGCGGGTGCCAAGGTGTGCGCGCCCGGGTGCGCAGCCCAGCCAAGGTGTGCGCACCAAGGCGCCCACCCTGGCGAAGGTGCACGCAAGGTGCGCACCCGAGGCAAACCGGACAATTAACCCAACTTTCGACTTCGCGCGCACCTGCGCACCTTGGAGCGCACTTCGGAGCGCTCCTTGGTGCGCACCAATCTTGGGCACCTCGGAGTGCACCATGGCGCCCACCAAGGTGCGCACCCGGGGCAAACCGAGCTCCGACTTCGTGCGCACCTTGGAGCGCACGAAAGGTGCGCACCATGGCGCCCACCAAGGTGCGCAGCCCAGCCAAGGCGTGCGCATCAAGGTGCGCACCCTGGCGAAGGTGCGCACCCGGGGCAAACCGAGCTCCGACTTCGTGCGCACCTTGGAGCGCACAAAGGGTGCGCAACCCAGCCAAGGTGTGCGCACCCCGGGCAAACCGAGCTCCGAATCGTGCGCACCTTGGAGCACACTTCGGAGCCCTCCTTGGTGCGCACCGATGTTGCGCACCTCGGAGCGCACCCGGGGAAAACAATGCAATTAACCCGACTTTCGACTTCGTGGGCACCTCGGAGCGCTCTCGGGTTCGCACCTCGGAGCACACCGAGGTGCGCACCTTTGATGCGCTGCCTTCACCAATTTCCAGAAAAGGCAAGAAAACATTGAGAAGGTGTGCGCACCGAGGTGCCCACCCTGGCGAAGGTGCACGCGAGGTGCGCACCCGGGGCAAACCGGGCTCCGACTTCGTGCACGCCATGCTGCGCACCTTGGAGGGCCATGGTGCGCACCTTGGAGCACACTTCGGAGCGCTCAATGGTGCCCAACCCAGCCAAGGTGCCCACCGCGGCGAAGGTGCACGCGAGGTGCGCACCCGGGGTAAACCGGGCTCCGACTTCGTGCACGCCGCACCTTGGAGCACACTTCGGAGCGCTCCTTGGTGCGCACCAGGGCGCGCAACCCAGCCGAGGTGCCCACCCCGGCGAAGGTGCACGCGGGGTGCGCACCCGGGGCAAACCGGGCTCCGACTTCGTGCACGCCATGGTGCCCACCGCGGCGAAGGTGCACGCGAGGTGCGCACCCGGGGCAAACCGGGCTCCGACTTCGTGCACGCCGCACCTTGGAGCACACTTCGGAGCGCTCCTTGGTGCGCACCAGGGCGCGCAACCCAGCCGAGGTGCCCACCCCAGCGAAGGTGCACGCGAGGTGCGCACCCGGGGCAAACCGGGCTCCGACTTCGTGCACGCCATGGTGCCCACCGCGGCGAAGGTGCACGCGAGGTGCGCACCCGGGGCAAACCGGGCTCCGACTTCGTGCACGCCATGGTGCCCACCGCGGCGAAGGTGCACGCGAGGTGCGCACCCGGGGCAAACCGGGCTCCGACTTCGTGCACGCCGCACCTTGGAGCACACTTCGGAGCGCTCCTTGGTGCGCACCATGGTGCCCACCAGGGCGCGCAACCCCGCCGAAGGTGCACGCGAGGTGCGCACCTGGGGCAAACCGGGCTCCGACTTCGTGCACGCCGCACCTTGGAGCACACTTCGGAGCGCTCCTTGGTGCGCACCAGGGCGCGCAACCCCGCCGAAGGTGCACGCGAGGTGCGCACCCGGGGCAAACCGGGCTCCGACTTCGTGCACGCCATGGTGCGCACCAGGGTGCCCACCGCGGCGAAGGTGCGCACCCGGGGCAAACCGGGCTCCGACTTCGTGCACGCCGCACCTTGGAGCACACTTCGGAGCGCTCCTTGGTGCGCACCAGGGCGCGCAACCCAGCCGAGGTGCCCACCCCGGCGAAGGTGCACGCGAGGTGCGCACCCGGGGCAAACCGGGCTCCGACTTCGTGCACGCCATGGTGCCCACCGCGGCGAAGGTGCGCACCCGGGGCAAACCGGGCTAGGACTTCGTGCACGCCGCACCTTGGAGCACACTTCGGAGCGCTCCTTGGTGCGCACCATGGTGCCCACCAGGCCGCGCAACCCAGCCAAGGTGTGCGCACCAAGGTGCACGCGAGGTGCGCACCCGGGGCAAACCGGGGTCCGGCTTCGTGCACGCCGCACCTTGGAGCACACATCGGGGCGCTCCCGGGTTCGCACCGGCGTTGCGCACCGTGGTGGGCACCTCGGAGCGCACCGTGGTGGGCACCTCGGAGCACACCAAGGTGGGCAGCGAGGTGCGCACCTTTGATGCGATGCCTTCACTAATTTCCATAAAAGGCAAAAGAAAACGAGATTTTAAAATTTCCGTTTTGAAAGATAGTGAGAAAAAGGGAATGCTGGTGCCATCTTGAGCCCGCCCTGGTGCGCAGCCCAGCCAAGGTGTGCGCACCAAGGTGCCCACCCTGGCGAAGGTGCGCGCCCGGGCAATTAACCCAACTTCCAACTTCGCGCGCGCCAGGGTGGGAGCGCACCCAACAACCGGGCCTGGGAAGAGCCAATGCGAGAAACCCCACCAAACGCTCTGACAAAAAAAGAGGGGGCGCTCCAGTAACCCCGCTTCGGAGCGCACCCTGGGCAAACCCAGCCAGGGTGCCCACCCCGGCCAAGGTGCAGGCGAGGTGCGCACCCGGGGCAAACCGGGCTCCGACAACGTGCACGCCGCACCTTGGAGCACACTTCGTAGCGCTCCCGGGTGCGCACCTCAGAGCACACCAAGGTGGGCAGCGAGGTGCGCACCTTTGATGCGCTGCCTTCACTAATTTCCAGAAAAGGCAAAAAAAAGAGGAGATTTTAAAATTTCCGTTTTGAAAGATAGTGAAAAAAACGGAACGCGGGTGCCATCTTGAGCCCGCCCTGGTGCACAGCCCAGGTAAGGTGCCCACCCTGGCAAAGGTGCGCACCCGGGCAATTAACCCTACTTCCGACTTCGTGCGCGCCAGGGTGGCAACCGGGCCTGGGAAGAGCCAATGCGAGAAACCCCACCAAACGCTCCGACAAAAAAAGAGGCGGCGCTCCAATAACCCCGCTTCGGAGCGCAGCCGGGGCAAACCCAGCCAAGGTGCCCACCCCGACGAAGGTGCACGCGAGGTGCGCACCCGGGGCAAACCGGGCTCCGACAACGTGCACGCAGCACCTTGGAGCACACTTCGAAGCACTCCCGGGTGCCCACCGGCGTTGCGCACCGTGGTGGGCAGCGAGGTGCGCACCTTTGATGCGCTGCCTTCACTAATTTCCAGAAAAGGCAAAAAAAAATGAGATTTTAAAATTTCCGTTTTGAAAGATAGTGAAAAAAACGGAACGCGGGTGCCATCTTGAGCCCGCCCTGGTGCGCAGCCCAGGCAAGGCATGCGCACCAAGGTGCCCACCCGCGGTGCACACCCGGGGCAAACCGGGCTCCGACTTCGTGCAGGCCGCACCTTGGAGCACACTTCGGAGCGCTCCTTGGTGCGCACCATGGTGCCCACCAGGGCGCACCCGGGGCAAACCGGGCTCCGACTTCGTGCACGCCGCACCTTGGAGCACACATCGGAGCGCTCCCAGGTTCGCACCAGCGTTGCGCACCTTTGATGCGCTGCCTTCACTAATTTCCAGAAAAGGCAAAAAAAAACGATATTTTAAAATTTCCGTTCTGAAAGATAGTGAAAAAAACGGAACGCGGGTGCCATCTTGAGCCCTTCCTGGTGCGCAGCCCAGGCAAGTTGTGCGCACCAAGGTGCCCACCCTGGCGGAGGTGCGCGCCCGGGGCAAACCGGGCTCCGACTTCGTGCACTGCATGGTGCCCACCAAGGCGCGCAACCCAGCCAAGGTGCCCACCGCAGCGAAGGTGCACGCGAGGTGCGCACCCGAGGTGCACACCCGGGGCAAACCGAGCTCCGACTTCGTGCACGCCGCACCTTGGAGCACACTTCAGAGCGCTCCTTGGTGCGCACCAGGGCGCGCAACCCAGCCAAGGTGCTCACCCCGGCGAAGGTGCACGCGAGGTGCGCACCCGGGGCAAGCCGGGCTCGGACTTCGTGCACGCCGCACCTTGGAGCACACATCGGAGCGCTCCCGGGTTCGCACCAGCATTGCGCACCTTTGATGCGCTGCCTTCACTAATTTCCAGAAAAGGCAAAAAAAAAAAAAAAACGAGATTTTAAAATTTCCGTTTTGAAAGATAGTGAAAAAAACGGAACGCGGGTGCCATCTTGAGCCCGCCCTGGTGTGCAGCCCAGGCAAGTTGTGCGCACCAAGGCACCCACCCTGGCCAAGGTGGGTCACGGGGTGGGTCCTAGGGTGGGTAACGGGGTGGGTACTAAGGTGCGTGCCAAGGTGGGTCATGGGGTGGGTGCCAAGGTGGGCACCAGGGTGGGTGTGCACCAACCCTAGCCAGGGTAGGTCACGGGGTGGTTGTCGGGGTGGGCGTCAAGGAGCCAAGGTGGGTGGCAAGTAGCCAAGTTGCGTGCCAAGGTGGGTGTCGGGGTGGGTGCCAAGGATCCAAGGTGGGTGCCAAGGAACCAAGGTGGGTGTCTGGGTGGGTGCCGAGGTGGGAGCCAGGGTGGGTCCCAAGGTGAGTGCAAAGGTGGGTGCCAGGGTCAAGGTGAGTGCCAATGTGGGTTCCAAGGTGCCAGGGTCAGGGTGAGTGCCAATGTGGGTTCAAAGGTGCTAAGTTGGGTGCGAGGTTGGGTGCGAGGGTGGGTGGGTGCCAAGGTGTGCTAGGTGGAAGCCCGGGTGGGTCGGCATCCCATGGGTGTCGAGTTGGGTGCCTGATGGGTGCTTCTTGTCAAGTTTTAGTCGTCGGGACTCATTTCGAGCCTTAGAGGTCGTTTCTTGTCCGGTTGCCCTGTCTTCGACCTGGGAACCCAATTTTGGTCCTCGGGTCCCATTTTTTTTTGTCTCGCATCCCACTTTTGGCCTGTGGCCTTTTCGGGGTCGATTCTCGTTTTGGGCATCAGAGCATGTTTCTTCTCCTAAAACCCAATATTTGTTTATTAAGTCTCGGAACACATTTTTGTTCTCGTGGACCCATCATGGGTCTTGGAACGCATTTGTGGTCCTTGGGTCCCATTTTGCATCCCGAAACTTGTGTTTTGGTGCTTGATCCCTATTTTGGGTGCCCACCTTGCACCAAGTGCGCACCCGGGGCAAACCGAGCGCCTTGGTGCACCGGGGCAAGATCGAGCGTGCACCCGAGGCGCCCCGAACATGCACCAAGGTGCACTCGGCCCACATGTGAGCGCAGGTCGTTGCGCCCGAGGTGGTGTGTGGGCACCGCGTTGCAGACGGGACACTGCACGCACACGACGCCCCGTCCAGGTGCACGCACGTAGGCCGGGCCGGGTGCACACCCGACGCCCTAGCAAGGTGCGCGCACCCGGGCAGGGCTCACACTTGGCGAACGGGGCGCACTTCGCGAGGGAGGGTGTGCACCTCGACGGGGGTGGGTGGCCGGGGTGGATTCGCACGTGGGTCGCGGTTTGCTAAGTACACACTGCGACAAGCTCATAACGGGTGCGATCATACCAGCGTTAGTGCACCGGATCCCATCAGAACTCCGCAGTTAAGCGCGCTTGGGCCGGAGTAGTACTGGGATGGGTGACCTCCCGGGAAGTCCCGGTGTTGCACCCTTTTTTAGTTTTTCGCCGGGTGTCGCAATGCTATTTGAATAAACCTTTTGCCCGTTTGCGTTCTCGTCGGGGCCGGGCCGGGCCGGGGTGCGCTGCCCGCACTACCGCGCGCGCGGGGGCGACACCGAGCGCGCACCGAGGCGCCCCGAGCACACAGGCCACGGTGCAACCCGGGCGTTGTGCGCGCACCCCGGTGCGCCCGAGGTGCTGCGCGCGCACCCAGGTGAAATCGGTGTGCACCTCGGCCAGTGCGCGCTCGGTCGAGTCGCGCACGTTGGCCAAGGTGCACGGTGATGTTTCTTACTCTAAGGTTCCGCACCAGACGCCCGGGACAGGTGAGCGAAGCTGGGCGGGGCCGGGTGCGCGGCCGGGGCAGGTGCACGCAGCTGGAGAGAGCTTTGGAGCACACCAGAGGTGCGCACCTTGGAGCACACTTCGGAGCGCACCAATGATGCGCTCCATTCAAAAGTTTCCTGAAAAGGCAAAAAAAGTTGAGATTATAGAATTTCCCACTTGAGAGATTGTAAAAAAAAAAAATTTAAAATGAAGGAAACGCGGGTGCCAAGGTGTGCGCGCCCGGGTGCGCAGCCCAGCCAAGGTGTGCGCACCAAGGCGCCCACCCTGGCGAAGGTGCACGCAAGGTGCGCACCCGAGGCAAACCGGACAATTAACCCAACTTTCGACTTCGCGCGCACCTGCGCACCTTGGAGCGCACTTCGGAGCGCTCCTTGGTGCGCACCAATCTTGGGCACCTCGGAGTGCACCATGGCGCCCACCAAGGTGCGCACCCGGGGCAAACCGAGCTCCGACTTCGTGCGCACCTTGGAGCGCACGAAAGGTGCGCACCATGGCGCCCACCAAGGTGCGCAGCCCAGCCAAGGCGTGCGCATCAAGG
Organism: Cryptomeria japonica; assembly: GCF_030272615.1. Lineage (NCBI taxonomy): Eukaryota > Viridiplantae > Streptophyta > Pinopsida > Cupressales > Cupressaceae > Cryptomeria > Cryptomeria japonica. The sequence goes on from NW_026728923.1 coordinate 422,685, forward strand.
TGCGCACCCTGGCGAAGGTGCGCACCCGGGGCAAACCGAGCTCCGACTTCGTGCGCACCTTGGAGCGCACAAAGGGTGCGCAACCCAGCCAAGGTGTGCGCACCCCGGGCAAACCGAGCTCCGAATCGTGCGCACCTTGGAGCACACTTCGGAGCCCTCCTTGGTGCGCACCGATGTTGCGCACCTCGGAGCGCACCCGGGGAAAACAATGCAATTAACCCGACTTTCGACTTCGTGGGCACCTCGGAGCGCTCTCGGGTTCGCACCTCGGAGCACACCGAGGTGCGCACCTTTGATGCGCTGCCTTCACCAATTTCCAGAAAAGGCAAGAAAACATTGAGAAGGTGTGCGCACCGAGGTGCCCACCCTGGCGAAGGTGCACGCGAGGTGCGCACCCGGGGCAAACCGGGCTCCGACTTCGTGCACGCCATGCTGCGCACCTTGGAGGGCCATGGTGCGCACCTTGGAGCACACTTCGGAGCGCTCAATGGTGCCCAACCCAGCCAAGGTGCCCACCGCGGCGAAGGTGCACGCGAGGTGCGCACCCGGGGCAAACCGGGCTCCGACTTCGTGCACGCCGCACCTTGGAGCACACTTCGGAGCGCTCCTTGGTGCGCACCAGGGCGCGCAACCCAGCCGAGGTGCCCACCCCGGCGAAGGTGCACGCGGGGTGCGCACCCGGGGCAAACCGGGCTCCGACTTCGTGCACGCCATGGTGCCCACCGCGGCGAAGGTGCACGCGAGGTGCGCACCCGGGGCAAACCGGGCTCCGACTTCGTGCACGCCGCACCTTGGAGCACACTTCGGAGCGCTCCTTGGTGCGCACCAGGGCGCGCAACCCAGCCGAGGTGCCCACCCCGGCGAAGGTGCACGCGAGGTGCGCACCCGGGGCAAACCGGGCTCCGACTTCGTGCACGCCATGGTGCCCACCGCGGCGAAGGTGCACGCGAGGTGCGCACCCGGGGCAAACCGGGCTCCGACTTCGTGCACGCCGCACCTTGGAGCACACTTCGGAGCGCTCCTTGGTGCGCACCATGGTGCCCACCAGGGCGCGCAACCCCGCCGAAGGTGCACGCGAGGTGCGCACCCGGGGCAAACCGGGCTCCGACTTCGTGCACGCCGCACCTTGGAGCACACTTCGGAGCGCTCCTTGGTGCGCACCAGGGCGCGCAACCCCGCCGAAGGTGCACGCGAGGTGCGCACCCGGGGCAAACCGGGCTCCGACTTCGTGCACGCCATGGTGCGCACCAGGGTGCCCACCGCGGCGAAGGTGCGCACCCGGGGCAAACCGGGCTCCGACTTCGTGCACGCCGCACCTTGGAGCACACTTCGGAGCGCTCCTTGGTGCGCACCAGGGCGCGCAACCCAGCCGAGGTGCCCACCCCGGCGAAGGTGCACGCGAGGTGCGCACCCGGGGCAAACCGGGCTCCGACTTCGTGCACGCCATGGTGCCCACCGCGGCGAAGGTGCACGCGAGGTGCGCACCCGGGGCAAACCGGGCTCCGACTTCGTGCACGCCGCACCTTGGAGCACACTTCGGAGCGCTCCTTGGTGCGCACCATGGTGCCCACCAGGGCGCGCAACCCCGCCGAAGGTGCACGCGAGGTGCGCACCCGGGGCAAACCGGGCTCCGACTTCGTGCACGCCGCACCTTGGAGCACACTTCGGAGCGCTCCTTGGTGCGCACCAGGGCGCGCAACCCCGCCGAAGGTGCACGCGAGGTGCGCACCCGGGGCAAACCGGGCTCCGACTTCGTGCACGCCATGGTGCGCACCAGGGTGCCCACCGCGGCGAAGGTGCGCACCCGGGGCAAACCGGGCTCCGACTTCGTGCACGCCGCACCTTGGAGCACACTTCGGAGCGCTCCTTGGTGCGCACCAGGGCGCGCAACCCAGCCGAGGTGCCCACCCCGGCGAAGGTGCACGCGAGGTGCGCACCCGGGGCAAACCGGGCTCCGACTTCGTGCACGCCATGGTGCCCACCGCGGCGAAGGTGCGCACCCGGGGCAAACCGGGCTAGGACTTCGTGCACGCCGCACCTTGGAGCACACTTCGGAGCGCTCCTTGGTGCGCACCATGGTGCCCACCAGGCCGCGCAACCCAGCCAAGGTGTGCGCACCAAGGTGCACGCGAGGTGCGCACCCGGGGCAAACCGGGGTCCGGCTTCGTGCACGCCGCACCTTGGAGCACACATCGGGGCGCTCCCGGGTTCGCACCGGCGTTGCGCACCGTGGTGGGCACCTCGGAGCGCACCGTGGTGGGCACCTCGGAGCACACCAAGGTGGGCAGCGAGGTGCGCACCTTTGATGCGATGCCTTCACTAATTTCCATAAAAGGCAAAAGAAAACGAGATTTTAAAATTTCCGTTTTGAAAGATAGTGAGAAAAAGGGAATGCTGGTGCCATCTTGAGCCCGCCCTGGTGCGCAGCCCAGCCAAGGTGTGCGCACCAAGGTGCCCACCCTGGCGAAGGTGCGCGCCCGGGCAATTAACCCAACTTCCAACTTCGCGCGCGCCAGGGTGGGAGCGCACCCAACAACCGGGCCTGGGAAGAGCCAATGCGAGAAACCCCACCAAACGCTCTGACAAAAAAAGAGGGGGCGCTCCAGTAACCCCGCTTCGGAGCGCACCCTGGGCAAACCCAGCCAGGGTGCCCACCCCGGCCAAGGTGCAGGCGAGGTGCGCACCCGGGGCAAACCGGGCTCCGACAACGTGCACGCCGCACCTTGGAGCACACTTCGTAGCGCTCCCGGGTGCGCACCTCAGAGCACACCAAGGTGGGCAGCGAGGTGCGCACCTTTGATGCGCTGCCTTCACTAATTTCCAGAAAAGGCAAAAAAAAGAGGAGATTTTAAAATTTCCGTTTTGAAAGATAGTGAAAAAAACGGAACGCGGGTGCCATCTTGAGCCCGCCCTGGTGCACAGCCCAGGTAAGGTGCCCACCCTGGCAAAGGTGCGCACCCGGGCAATTAACCCTACTTCCGACTTCGTGCGCGCCAGGGTGGCAACCGGGCCTGGGAAGAGCCAATGCGAGAAACCCCACCAAACGCTCCGACAAAAAAAGAGGCGGCGCTCCAATAACCCCGCTTCGGAGCGCAGCCGGGGCAAACCCAGCCAAGGTGCCCACCCCGACGAAGGTGCACGCGAGGTGCGCACCCGGGGCAAACCGGGCTCCGACAACGTGCACGCAGCACCTTGGAGCACACTTCGAAGCACTCCCGGGTGCCCACCGGCGTTGCGCACCGTGGTGGGCAGCGAGGTGCGCACCTTTGATGCGCTGCCTTCACTAATTTCCAGAAAAGGCAAAAAAAAATGAGATTTTAAAATTTCCGTTTTGAAAGATAGTGAAAAAAACGGAACGCGGGTGCCATCTTGAGCCCGCCCTGGTGCGCAGCCCAGGCAAGGCATGCGCACCAAGGTGCCCACCCGCGGTGCACGCCCGGGGCAAACCGGGCTCCGACTTCGTGCAGGCCGCACCTTGGAGCACACTTCGGAGCGCTCCTTGGTGCGCACCATGGTGCCCACCAGGGCGCACCCGGGGCAAACCGGGCTCCGACTTCGTGCACGCCGCACCTTGGAGCACACATCGGAGCGCTCCCAGGTTCGCACCAGCGTTGCGCACCTTTGATGCGCTGCCTTCACTAATTTCCAGAAAAGGCAAAAAAAAACGATATTTTAAAATTTCCGTTCTGAAAGATAGTGAAAAAAACGGAACGCGGGTGCCATCTTGAGCCCTTCCTGGTGCGCAGCCCAGGCAAGTTGTGCGCACCAAGGTGCCCACCCTGGCGGAGGTGCGCGCCCGGGGCAAACCGGGCTCCGACTTCGTGCACTGCATGGTGCCCACCAAGGCGCGCAACCCAGCCAAGGTGCCCACCGCAGCGAAGGTGCACGCGAGGTGCGCACCCGAGGTGCACACCCGGGGCAAACCGAGCTCCGACTTCGTGCACGCCGCACCTTGGAGCACACTTCAGAGCGCTCCTTGGTGCGCACCAGGGCGCGCAACCCAGCCAAGGTGCTCACCCCGGCGAAGGTGCACGCGAGGTGCGCACCCGGGGCAAGCCGGGCTCGGACTTCGTGCACGCCGCACCTTGGAGCACACATCGGAGCGCTCCCGGGTTCGCACCAGCATTGCGCACCTTTGATGCGCTGCCTTCACTAATTTCCAGAAAAGGCAAAAAAAAAAAAAAAACGAGATTTTAAAATTTCCGTTTTGAAAGATAGTGAAAAAAACGGAACGCGGGTGCCATCTTGAGCCCGCCCTGGTGTGCAGCCCAGGCAAGTTGTGCGCACCAAGGCACCCACCCTGGCCAAGGTGGGTCACGGGGTGGGTCCTAGGGTGGGTAACGGGGTGGGTACTAAGGTGCGTGCCAAGGTGGGTCATGGGGTGGGTGCCAAGGTGGGCACCAGGGTGGGTGTGCACCAACCCTAGCCAGGGTAGGTCACGGGGTGGTTGTCGGGGTGGGCGTCAAGGAGCCAAGGTGGGTGGCAAGTAGCCAAGTTGCGTGCCAAGGTGGGTGTCGGGGTGGGTGCCAAGGATCCAAGGTGGGTGCCAAGGAACCAAGGTGGGTGTCTGGGTGGGTGCCGAGGTGGGAGCCAGGGTGGGTCCCAAGGTGAGTGCAAAGGTGGGTGCCAGGGTCAAGGTGAGTGCCAATGTGGGTTCCAAGGTGCCAGGGTCAGGGTGAGTGCCAATGTGGGTTCAAAGGTGCTAAGTTGGGTGCGAGGTTGGGTGCGAGGGTGGGTGGGTGCCAAGGTGTGCTAGGTGGAAGCCCGGGTGGGTCGGCATCCCATGGGTGTCGAGTTGGGTGCCTGATGGGTGCTTCTTGTCAAGTTTTAGTCGTCGGGACTCATTTCGAGCCTTAGAGGTCGTTTCTTGTCCGGTTGCCCTGTCTTCGACCTGGGAACCCAATTTTGGTCCTCGGGTCCCATTTTTTTTTGTCTCGCATCCCACTTTTGGCCTGTGGCCTTTTCGGGGTCGATTCTCGTTTTGGGCATCAGAGCATGTTTCTTCTCCTAAAACCCAATATTTGTTTATTAAGTCTCGGAACACATTTTTGTTCTCGTGGACCCATCATGGGTCTTGGAACGCATTTGTGGTCCTTGGGTCCCATTTTGCATCCCGAAACTTGTGTTTTGGTGCTTGATCCCTATTTTGGGTGCCCACCTTGCACCAAGTGCGCACCCGGGGCAAACCGAGCGCCTTGGTGCACCGGGGCAAGATCGAGCGTGCACCCGAGGCGCCCCGAACATGCACCAAGGTGCACTCGGCCCACATGTGAGCGCAGGTCGTTGCGCCCGAGGTGGTGTGTGGGCACCGCGTTGCAGACGGGACACTGCACGCACACGACGCCCCGTCCAGGTGCACGCACGTAGGCCGGGCCGGGTGCACACCCGACGCCCTAGCAAGGTGCGCGCACCCGGGCAGGGCTCACACTTGGCGAACGGGGCGCACTTCGCGAGGGAGGGTGTGCACCTCGACGGGGGTGGGTGGCCGGGGTGGATTCGCACGTGGGTCGCGGTTTGCTAAGTACACACTGCGACAAGCTCATAACGGGTGCGATCATACCAGCGTTAGTGCACCGGATCCCATCAGAACTCCGCAGTTAAGCGCGCTTGGGCCGGAGTAGTACTGGGATGGGTGACCTCCCGGGAAGTCCCGGTGTTGCACCCTTTTTTAGTTTTTCGCCGGGCGTCGCAATGCTATTTGAATAAACCTTTTGCCCGTTTGCGTTCTCGTCGGGGCCGGGCCGGGCCGGGGTGCGCTGCCCGCACTACCGCGCGCGCGGGGGCGACACCGAGCGCGCACCCGAGGCGCCCCGAGCACACAGGCCACGGTGCAACCCGGGCGTTGTGCGCGCACCCCGGTGCGCCCGAGGTGCTGCGCGCGCACCCAGGTGAAATCGGTGTGCACCTCGGCCAGTGCGCGCTCGGTCGAGTCGCGCACGTTGGCCAAGGTGCACGGTGATGTTTCTTACTCTAAGGTTCCGCACCAGACGCCCGGGACAGGTGAGCGAAGCTGGGCGGGGCCGGGTGCGCGGCCGGGGCAGGTGCACGCAGCTAGAGAGAGCTTTGGAGCACACCAGAGGTGCGCACCTTGGAGCACACTTCGGAGCGCACCAATGATGCGCTCCATTCAAAAGTTTCCTGAAAAGGCAAAAAAAGTTGAGATTATAGAATTTCCCACTTGAGAGATTGTAAAAAAAAAAAATTTAAAATGAAGGAAACGCGGGTGCCAAGGTGTGCGCGCCCGGGTGCGCAGCCCAGCCAAGGTGTGCGCACCAAGGCGCCCACCCTGGCGAAGGTGCACGCAAGGTGCGCACCCGAGGCAAACCGGACAATTAACCCAACTTTCGACTTCGCGCGCACCTGCGCACCTTGGAGCGCACTTCGGAGCGCTCCTTGGTGCGCACCAATCTTGGGCACCTCGGAGTGCACCATGGCGCCCACCAAGGTGCGCACCCGGGGCAAACCGAGCTCCGACTTCGTGCGCACCTTGGAGCGCACGAAAGGTGCGCACCATGGCGCCCACCAAGGTGCGCAGCCCAGCCAAGGCGTGCGCATCAAGGTGCGCACCCTGGCGAAGGTGCGCACCCGGGGCAAACCGAGCTCCGACTTCGTGCGCACCTTGGAGCGCACAAAGGGTGCGCAACCCAGCCAAGGTGTGCGCACCCCGGGCAAACCGAGCTCCGAATCGTGCGCACCTTGGAGCACACTTCGGAGCCCTCCTTGGTGCGCACCGATGTTGCGCACCTCGGAGCGCACCCGGGGAAAACAATGCAATTAACCCGACTTTCGACTTCGTGGGCACCTCGGAGCGCTCTCGGGTTCGCACCTCGGAGCACACCGAGGTGCGCACCTTTGATGCGCTGCCTTCACCAATTTCCAGAAAAGGCAAGAAAACATTGAGAAGGTGTGCGCACCGAGGTGCCCACCCTGGCGAAGGTGCACGCGAGGTGCGCACCCGGGGCAAACCGGGCTCCGACTTCGTGCACGCCATGCTGCGCACCTTGGAGGGCCATGGTGCGCACCTTGGAGCACACTTCGGAGCGCTCAATGGTGCCCAACCCAGCCAAGGTGCCCACCGCGGCGAAGGTGCACGCGAGGTGCGCACCCGGGGCAAACCGGGCTCCGACTTCGTGCACGCCGCACCTTGGAGCACACTTCGGAGCGCTCCTTGGTGCGCACCAGGGCGCGCAACCCAGCCGAGGTGCCCACCCCGGCGAAGGTGCACGCGGGGTGCGCACCCGGGGCAAACCGGGCTCCGACTTCGTGCACGCCATGGTGCCCACCGCGCCAAGGTGCACGCGAGGTGCGCACCCGGG
>NW_026728923.1:440000-460000 GCF_030272615.1 Cryptomeria japonica
ATGTAGCAGAGATAGCAATCGGGGTGTGTGATGCAGAAGAGATAGCAATCGAGGTGTGCGGTGGGAAGGGCCCAGCAGCCAGAATGCATGAAGCGACGGATGAAGCAGTGATGACAACCGGGCTGTGAGGAGAGGAGGGATGCAGCCAAGAAAGCAATCAGGGCTCGAGGCAAGGGATGCATCAAGGATAGCAATCATGTTGTGAGGCGAGATTCCAAAGGCTAAACGTGAGAGGCTGCAGGGTCGACTCAGAGAGGTCTATGCATGTGAGAGGCTGAAAGCAAGGTCAACTCGGAGCGGTCTATGCATCGGGCGCGCTTGGGGCGACTACCAGTGCCAACCCCTTATCCCGCGACGCGTCCGACAAAGAGAACGTTCCAAGGCGGCAGAGGAGGTTACCAGCCGAAGGATGCAGTAGCAATAACAGGTATAGTTCCGCGGCGGCCGAGAAGACTCACCGCATAGGAATCGGGATGCGAGGCGAGGGATGCGGCGGGAAGGCCCCGACGGCTAAACGGAAGAGGCTGCAGGGCCGCCTCGGAATGGTCCAAGCATCGGACGCGATTGGGACGACTACCAGTGCCAACCCCTTATCCCGCGATGCGTCCGATACACAGATAGTTCCAAGGCGGCCGAGGAGCCTCACCGCATATCAATCGGGGTGCGAGGCGAGGGATGGGGCGGGAAGGCCCCAACGGCTAGACGGAAGAGGCTTCAGGGCCACCTCGGAATGCTCCAAGCATCGGACGCGCTTGGGGCGACTACCAGTGCCAACCCCTTATCCCGCGATGCGTCCGATACACAGATGGTTCCAAGGCGGCCGAGGAGCCTCACCGCATAGCAATCGGGGGTGCGAGGCGAGGGATGGGGCGGGAAGGCCCCAACGGCTAGACGGAAGAGGCTTCAGGGCCGCCTCGGAATGGTCCAAGCATCGGACGCGCTTGGGGCGACTACCAGTGACAACCCCTCATCCCGCGATGCGTCCGATACGAAGATGGTTCCAAGGCGGCCGAGGAGCCTCACCGCATAGCAATCGGGGTGCGAGGTGGGGGATGCGGCGAGATGGCCCCAACGGCTAGACGGAAGAGGCCACAGGGCCGCGTCGGAATAGTCCAAGCATCGGACGCGCTTGGGGCGACTACCAGTGACAACCCCTTATCCCGCGATGCGTCCGATACGAAGATAGTTCCAAGGCGGCCGAGGAGCCTCACCGCATAGCAATCCGGGTGCGAGGTGGGGGATGCGGCGAGATGGCCCCAACGGCTAGACGGAAGAGGCTGCAGGGCCGCCTCGGAATAGTCCAAGCATCGGACGCGCTTGGGGCGACTACCAGTGACAACCCCTTATCCCGCGATGCTTCCGATACGAAGACAGTTCCAAGGCGGCCGAGGAGCCTCACCGCATAGCAATGGGGGTGCGAGGTGAGGGATGCGGCGAGATGGCCCCAACGGCTAGACGGAAGAGGCCACAGGGCCGCCTCGGAATAGTCCAAGCATCGGACGCGCTTGGGGCGACTACCAGTGACAACCCCTTATCCCGCGATGCATCCGATACGAAGATAGTTCCCAGGCGGCCGAGGAGCCTCACCGCATAGCAATCGGGGTGCGAGGCGAGGGATGCGGCGAGATGGCCCCAAAGGGTAGACGGAAGAGGCTGCGGGGCCGCCTCGGAATAGTCCAAGCATCGAACGCGCTTGGGGCGACTACCACTGCCAACCCCTTATCCCGCGATGCGTCCGATACACAGATAGTTCCGAGGCGGCCGAGGAGCTGGGGGATGCGGCGAGATGGCCCCAACGGCTAGACGGAAGAGGCTGCAGGGCCGCCTCGAAATAGTCCAAGCATCGGACGCGCTTGGGGCGACTACCAGTGACAACCCCTTATCCCGCGATGCGTCCGATACACAGATAGTTCCGAGGCGGCCAAGGAGCCTCACCGCATAGCAATCGTGGTGCGAGGTGGGGGATGCAGCGAGATGGCCCCAACGGCTAGACGGAAGAGGCTGCAGGGCCGCCTCGGAATGGTCCAAGCATCGGACGCGCTTGGGGCGACTACCACTGCCAACCCCTTATCCCGCGATGCGTCCGATACACAGATAGTTCCAAGGCGGCCGAGGAGCCTCACCGAATAGCAATCGGGGTGCGAGGCGAGGGATGCGGCGAGAAAGCCCCAACGGCTAGAGGGAAGAGGCTTCAGGTCCGCCTCGGAATGGTCCAAGCATCGGACGCGCTTGGGGCGACTACCAGTGACAACCCCTTATCCCGCGACGCGTCCGATACACAGATAGTTCCAAGGCGGCCGAGGAGCCTCACCGCATAGCAATCGGGGTGCGAGGCGAGGGATGCGGCGAGAAGGACCCAACGGCTAGACGGAAGAGGCTTCAGGGCCGCCTCGGAATGGTCCAAGCATCGGACGCGCTTGGGGCGACTACCAGTGACAACCCCTTATCCCGCGACGCGTCCGATACACAGATAGTTCCAAGGCGGCCGAGGAGCCTCACCGCATAGCAATCGGGGTGCGAGGCGAGGGATGCGGCGAGAAGGACCCAACGGCTAGACGGAAGAGGCTTCAGGTCCGCCTCGGAATGGTCCAAGCATCGGACGCGCTTGGGGCGACTACCAGTGACAACCCCTTATCCCGCGACGCGTCCGATACACAGATAGTTCCAAGGCGGCCGAGGAGCCTCACCGCATAGCAATCGGGGTGCGAGGCGAGGGATGCGGCGAGAAGGACCCAACGGCTAGACGGAAGAGGCTTCAGGGCCGCCTCGGAATGGTCCAAGCATCGGACGCGCTTGGGGCGACTACCAGTGACAACCCCTTATCCCGCGATGCGTCCGATACACAGATAGTTCCAAGGCGGCCGAGGAGCCTCACCGCATAGCAATCGGGGTGCGAGGCGAGGGATGCGGCGAGAAGGACCCAACGGCTAGACGGAAGAGGCTTCAGGGCCGCCTCGGAATGGTCCAAGCATCGGACGCGCTTGGGGCGACTACCAGTGACAACCCCTTATCCCGCGACGCGTCCGATACACAGATAGTTCCAAGGCGGCCGAGGAGCCTCACCGCATAGCAATCGGGGTGCGAGGCGAGGGATGCGGCAAGAAGGACCCAACGGCTAGACGGAAGAGGCTTCAGGGCCGCCTCGGAATGGTCCAAGCATCGGACGCGCTTGGGGCGACTACCAGTGACAACCCCTTATCCCGCGACGCGTCCGATACACAGATAGTTCCAAGGCGGCCGAGGAGCCTCACCGCATAGCAATCGGGGTGCGAGGCGAGGGATGCGGCGAGAAGGACCCAACGGCTAGACGGAAGAGGCTTCAGGTCCGCCTCGGAATGGTCCAAGCATCGGACGCGCTTGGGGCGACTACCAGTGACAACCCCTTATCCCGCGACGCGTCCGATACACAGATAGTTCCAAGGCGGCCGAGGAGCCTCACCGCATAGCAATCGGGGTGCGAGGCGAGGGATGCGGCGAGAAGGACCCAACGGCTAGACGGAAGAGGCTTCAGGGCCGCCTCGGAATGGTCCAAGCATCGGACGCGCTTGGGGCGACTACCAGTGACAACCCCTTATCCCGCGACGCGTCCGATACACAGATAGTTCCAAGGCGGCCGAGGAGCCTCACCGCATAGCAATCGGGGTGCGAGGCGAGGGATGCGGCGAGAAGGACCCAACGGCTAGACGGAAGAGGCTTCAGGGCCGCCTCGGAATGGTCCAAGCATCGGACGCGCTTGGGGCGACTACCAGTGACAACCCCTTATCCCGCGATGCGTCCGATACACAGATAGTTCCAAGGCGGCCGAGGAGCCTCACCGCATAGCAATCGGGGTGCGAGGCGAGGGATGCGGCGAGAAGGACCCAACGGCTAGACGGAAGAGGCTTCAGGGCCGCCTCGGAATGGTCCAAGCATCGGACGCGCTTGGGGCGACTACCAGTGACAACCCCTTATCCCGCGACGCGTCCGATACACAGATAGTTCCAAGGCGGCCGAGGAGCCTCACCGCATAGCAATCGGGGTGCGAGGCGAGGGATGCGGCGAGAAGGACCCAACGGCTAGACGGAAGAGGCTTCAGGGCCGCCTCGGAATGGTCCAAGCATCGGACGCGCTTGGGGCGACTACCAGTGACAACCCCTTATCCCGCGACGCGTCCGATACACAGATAGTTCCAAGGCGGCCGAGGAGCCTCACCGCATAGCAATCGGGGTGCGAGGCGAGGGATGCGGCGAGAAGGACCCAACGGCTAGACGGAAGAGGCTTCAGGGCCGCCTCGGAATGGTCCAAGCATCGGACGCGCTTGGGGCGACTACCAGTGACAACCCCTTATCCCGCGACGCGTCCGATACACAGATAGTTCCAAGGCGGCCGAGGAGCCTCACCGCATAGCAATCGGGGTGCGAGGCGAGGGATGCGGCGAGAAGGACCCAACGGCTAGACGGAAGAGGCTTCAGGGCCGCCTGGGAATGGTCCATGCATCGCACGCGCTTGGGGCGACTACCAGTGACAACCCCTTATCCCGCGACGCGTCCGATACACAGATAGTTCCAAGGCGGCCGAGGAGCCTCACCGCATAGCAATCGGGGTGCGAGGCGAGGGATGCGGCGAGAAGGACCCAACGGCTAGACGGAAGAGGCTTCAGGGCCGCCTCGGAATGGTCCAAGCATCGGACGCGCTTGGGGCGACTACCAGTGACAACCCCTTATCCCGCGACGCGTCCGATACACAGATAGTTCCAAGGCGGCCGAGGAGCCTCACCGCATAGCAATCGGGGTGCGAGTCGAGGGATGCGGCGAGAAGGACCCAACGGCTAGACGGAAGAGGCTTCAGGGCCGCCTCGGAATGTTCCAAGCATCGGACGCGCTTGGGGCGACTACCAGTGACAACCCCTTATCCCGCGATGCGTCTGATACACAGATAGTTCCAAGGCGGCCGAGGAGCCTCACCGCATAGCAATCGGGGTGCGAGGCAAGGGATGCGGCGAGAAGGACCCAACGGCTAGACGGAAGAGGCTTCAGGGCCGCCTCGGAATGGTCCAAGCATCGGACGCGCTTGGGGCGACTACCGTTGCCAACCCCTTATCCCGCGATGCGTCTGATACACAGATAGTTCCGAGGCGGCCGAGGAGCCTCACCGCATAGCAATCGGGTTGCGAGGCAGATTATTGGGAAGGGAACCCCCTGGGATGCGGCTCAAGCAGTGCCCAAAGGGACTGGAATGCGGAATCACATCGAGAGACCCAAATGCTATACGAGGGCTCAAATCGAATTATCGATTTGGCCACGACATGGACGCATCGGAACGACTACCTTTGCCGAACCACTCGCAATTGCATCCATACCGAAACCAATAGACATTTCCGTTAGAGCCCTCGCATAGCATTCGGGAATCTCGCATGCCCCTCTAAATCGACCAATGCTGGCGCTCAACGAAAATCCGAGCGCTACCACCGTTCGAGCGCCAGCATTGGTCGAGTTAGAGGGGCACGGGGGAGAATGCTCCAGTCAACACCTCCCCTATATAAGTTATTTGTCCGATTCTCGCACAACCGTAGTCTGCCTCGTCGAATCAAACAACGGTCCCAGATTCCGACTTCCGTTCCGTAGAGACCCAAAAGCTAGATGGAGGCTCGCAAGAAAGAGAGTCGGCGCATAGCAATCGGGTTTCTCGAACGTTTAGGGACCGAGCTCACTTGCGGATAGGGCAAAATCCGCCAAGCAACCCAAAAGCTAGACGGGGGCTCGAATCGAATCGCCTAGGCGGCCACAACAACGACGTGTTGGATCGACTACCAGTGCCAAACCATTCAGCAAGACTAGTCTGTGTCGAGGCCGGATAGAGATTCTCAGAGAGCGCCCGTATAGCATTTAGGAGACCTGCCGCGTCCCTCACACTCGACAAATGGTGGTGCACGTTTATAAATCCGAGCGATCCCAACCCTTTCAAGCACCAACATCGGTCGAGATAGAGGGGCACGGAGGGGGCTGCGTGAGACAACACAGTCCCCTATATAAGTTATTTGTCCGATTCTCACACATCCGAAGAATGGTCATCAAATCGGACAACAGCCCAAACTTCCGACTTCCGTCCCAGAAAGCCCAAGAGCTATCTAAAACGTTCATGGCCGGAACTCGATCGCGGCTATACCAGTCCGCCAAGCAACCCAAAAGCTAGACTGGAGCTCTAGTCGAATCACCTCTGTGGCCATTGCAAGGACGTGTTGGAGCAACTACCATTGCCGAACCATTCCGCAGGTCGAGTCCATACCAAGGCCGCATAGAGATTCACGATGAGCTCCTGCATAGCAATCAGGAGACTTGCCGTGTCCATCACAATCGATAAATCCTGGTGCAAGATTTTTGCATCCGAGCGCTCCAACCAGTCGAGCACCAGCATCAATCGACATAAACGGGCACGGGGGGAGGATGCTCGAGAACACTACCTCCCCTATATAAGTTATTTGTCCGATTCTCAAGCAGCCGAAGTCTGGTCATCGAATCGGGTCAAAGACCACAACTTCCGACTTTACCCACAATGCAAGTCATCGAATCGAACATCGGCCCCCGAGTCGGACTCCATGCGTATGTCAGGTCATCGGACCCAAATTCCGCCTTCCTGCGCATGGCGGGCCATCAATATCAACTCGGTCATCGGACCCAAACTCCGCCTTTCTGCGCATGGCACGCCTTCAAATCGGTCATCGGACCCAAATTCCGCCTTCCTGTGCATGGCGGGCCATCAACATCAACTCGGTCATCGGACCCAAATTCCGCCTTTCTGCGCATGGCACGCCATCAACTCGGTCATCGGACCCAAATTCCGCCTTCCTGCGCATGGCAGGTCATCGGACACAAATTCAGACCTCGCCAATATGCCTACGTATCGAATCGGTCATCGGACCCAACTTCCGACTTCATCCATACTGTAGGGTCTTTGAGGTTGGCGCGGTGCGCTCAACCCGGGGAGTCGACCCATCGAAGCATACACCTCCCCTATATAAGCTATTTGTCCGATTCCCACACCTGTGTAGTTTGCACCTCTGACCAGGACATCGACCCCAACTTCCGAACTCGACTGCAACGACGGCACCAGCGCCTTGGTGCGCACCTTGCGACGCACAGTCCCAACATTCGCCTTCCTGCACATGGCAGGTCATCGGACCCAAATTCCGACCTCGCGAGTATGCCTACATATCGAATCGGTCATCGGACACAACTTCCGACTTCATCCATACCGTAGGGTCTTTGAGGTTGGCGCGGTGCGCTCAACCCGGGGAGTCGACCCAACGAAGCATACACCTCCCCTATATAAGCTATTTGTCCGATTCCCACACCTGTGTAGTTTGCACCTCCGATCAGGACATCGACCCCAACTTCCGAACTCGCCTGCAACGACCGAACCAGCGCCTTGGTGCGCACCTTGCAACGCACAGTGCCAACATTCGCCTTCCTGCACATGGCAGGTCATCGGACCCAAATTCCGACCTCGCGAGTATGCCTACATATCGAATCGGTCATCGGACCCAACTTCCGACTTCATCCATACCGTAGGGTCTTTGAGGTTGGCGCGGTGCGCTCAACCCGGGGAGTCGACCCAACGAAGCATACACCTCCCCTATATAAGCTATTTGTCCGATTCCCACACCTGTGTAGCTTGCACCTCCGATCAGGACATCGACCCCAACTTCCGAACTCGACTAAAAAGACCGCACCAGCACCTTGGTGTGCACCTTGCAACGCACAGTGCCAACATTCGCCTTCCTGCACATGGCAGGTCATCGGACCCAAATTCCGACCTCATGAGCATACCTACTAATCGAATCGGTCATCGGACCCAACTTCCGACTTCATCCATACCGTAGGGTCTTTGAGGTTGGCGCGGTGCGCTCAACCTGGGGAGTCGACCCATCGAAGCATACACCTCCCCTATATAAGCTATTTGTCCGATTCCGACACCTGTGTAGTTTGCACCTCCGCTCAGGACATCGACCCCAACTTCCGAACTCGCCTGCAACGACCGAACCAGCGCCTTGGTGCGCACCAAAAGTGCGCACTTTTGGAGGGCACTTTTGTGCGCTCCAAAGGTGCGCACTTTTGGAGGGCACTTTTGTGCGCTCCAAAGGTGCGCACTTTTGGAGGGCACTTTTTGGAGGGCACTTTTGTGCGCTCCAAAGGTGCGCACTTTTGGAGGGCACTTTTTGGAGGGCACTTTTCTGCGCTCCAAAGGTGCGCACTTTTGGAGGGCACTTTTTGGAGGGCACTTTTCTGCGCTCCAAAGGTGCGCACTTTTGGAGGGCACTTTTTGGAGGGCACTTTTCTGCGCTCCAAAGGTGCGCACTTTTGGAGGGCACTTTTTGGAGGGCACTTTTCTGCGCTCCAAAGGTGCGCACTTTTGGAGGGCACTTTTGTGCACTCCAAAGGTGCACACTTTTGGAGGGCACTTTTTGGAGGGCACTTTTCTGCACTCCAAAGGTGCGCACTTTTGGAGGGCACTTTTTGGAGGGCACTTTTGTGCGCTCCAAAGGTGCGCACTTTTGGAGGGCACTTTTTGGAGGGCACTTTTGTGCGCTCCAAAGGTGCGCACTTTTGGAGGGCACTTTTGTGCACTCCAAAGGTGCGCACTTTTGGAGGGCACTTTTCCTGCGCTCCAAAGGTGCACACCTAGGTGAGCACCTTCGACCACACCTTGTAGCACACCAAACTCTGACTTTCGACTTCATCCGCAATGCAGGGTCTTTGAGGTTGGCGCAATGCGCACAACCAGGGGAGTCGACCCATCAAACCCAACACCTCCCCTATATAAGCTATTTGTCTGATTCTCATACATGCGTAGCCTGCAGGAGCAATTAGGACATCGACCCCAACTTTCGGCTTCTAAACGAAAACAAGGTCTTTGAGGTTGGTGTAATGCGAACAACTAGGGGAGTCAACCCATCAAACCCAACACCTCCCCTATATAAGCTATTTGTCTGATTCTCATACATGTGTAGTCTACAGGAGCAATTAGGACATCGACCCCAACTTTTGACTTCTTAACGAAAACAAGGTCTTTGAGGTTGACGTAATGCGCACAACCAGGGGAGTCGACCCATCAAACCCAACACCTCCCCTATATAAGCTATTTGTCCGATTCTCATACATGTGTAGCCTACAGGAGCCATTAGGACATTGACCCCAACTTTTGACTTCTTAACGAAAACAAGGTCTTTGAGGTTGGCGTAATGCGCACAACCAAGGGAGTTGACCCATCAAACCCAACACCTCCCCTATATAAGCTATTTGTCTGATTCTCATACATGTGTAGCCTGCAACAACGATTAGGACATCCACCCCAACTTCTGAATTCGTCTGCGTTGACCGCACCAAAGGTGCACGCCTTGGTGCTCACCAAAATCCGACTTCCGACTTCTTCTGCTATGCGGGGTCTTTGAGGTTGGCGCAGTGCGCACAACCAGGGGAGTCAACCCACCGAATGCAACACCTCCCCTATATAAGCTATTTGTCTGATTCTCATACATGCGTAGACTGCAGCAATGATTAGGACATCCACCCCAACTTTTGACTTCTTAAACAAGACAGGGTCTTTGAAGTTGGTGCAGTGCACACAACCAGGGGAGTCGACCCATCAAACGCAACACCTCCCCTATATAAAGCTATTTGTCCGATTCTCATACGTGTAGTCTGCAGCAGCGATTAGGACATCGACCCCAACTTCCGAATTCGTTTGCATTGACCGCACCAAAGGTGCACGCCTTGGTGTGCACCTTGGAGTGCACTTTGGTGCTCACCTCGGTGCACACTTTGGTGTGCACCTCGGTGTGCACCAAAGGTGCGCACCTTGGAGCGCACCAAAGGTGTACACTTTGGAGCGCACCACATAGGGTCTTTGAGAGGTTGGCGCAGTGCGCACACCAAGGTGGGTGTTGAGGTGCGTGCCGAGGTGGGTGGGTGCTAGGGTGCGCTCCATGGTGGGTGCCAGGGTGGGTGCGTGCTAGGGTGGATTCCAAAGAGGGTCATAGGGTGGGTGCCAAGGTGGGTTGGTGATATAGTGGGTTCAAAGGTGGGTACTAGGGTGGGTTCCAAGGTGGGTCACAAGTTGGGTGCCAGGATGCGTGGGTGTTAGGTTGGGTGCCAAGGTGGGCTCCTGCGTGGGTGGGTGCTAGGGTGGGTTTCAAGGTGGACGCGAGGGCGGGTGCCAAGGTGGGTAACAAGTTGGGTGTTAGGATGGGTGAGTGCTAGAGTGGGTGCCAAGGTGGGTGGGTGCTAAGGTGGATGCCAAGGTGGTTCACAGGGTGGGTGGGTTCTAGGGTGAGTTCCAAGGTGGGTCACAGGTTTAGTGCTAGGGTGCGTGTCAAGGCGGGTGTCGAGGTGCCTGGGTGCTAGGGTGTGGATGCCAATGTGGGTCATAGGGTGGGTACTAGGGTGGGCTGCAATGTGGGTGCCAAGGTGGGTAACATGCTCGGTTGGTTCTAAATTGGGTGTCAGGGTGGGTGTGCACCCACCTTGCCCGAGGTGGGTGCCAAGGTGCCAGTGTGGGTGGGTGCTAAGGTGGATGCCAAGGTGGGTGAGAAGGTGGGTGATAGGTTGAGTGGTAGGATGGGTGGGTGCCAAGATGGGTCACAGGGTGGGTGCAAGGGTGGGTAGGTGCTAGGGTTGGTGTCAGGGTGGGTGGGTGCTAGGTTGGGTTCCAAGGTGGGTGCGAGGGTGAGTGTCAAGGTGGGTCACAGGTTAGGTGCTAGGATGGGTGAGTGCTAGGGTGCAAAGGTGCCAGGGTGGGTGCTAGGATGGGTCGATGCTAGGGTGAGTGGCAAGGTGGGTCCACAAGTGTCAAGGTGGGTGCCGAGGTGGGTGCCAACTTGGGTTCCAAGGTGGGTGCCAAGTGGGCGACTGCTATGGTGGATGCCAAGGTGGGTCACGGGGTGGGTGCCAAGTTGCTAGGTTGTGTTCCAAGGTGGGTGCCAACGTGGCTGCTAGGGTGCGTGGGTTAAAGGGTGTGTCACAACGTGGGTGCCAGGATGGGTGCGCACCCACACTGGCCAAGACGGGTGCAAGGTTGGGTTCCAAGCCCGGTCACAGGCTGGGTGCTAGGATGGGTGGGTGCCAAGGTGGGCACCAGGGTGGGTGCACCCACCCTGGCCAAGGTGGGTCACGGGGTGGGTCCTAGGGTGGGTAACAGGGTGGGTACTAAGGTGCGTGCCAAGGTGGGTCATGGGGTGGGTGCCAAGGTGGGCACCAGGGTGGGTGTGCACCAACCCTAGCCAGGGTAGGTCACGGGGTGGTTGTCGGGGTGGGCGTCAAGGAGCCAAGGTGGGTGGCAAGTAGCCAAGTTGCGTGCCAAGGTGGGTGTCGGGGTGGGTGCCAAGGATCCAAGGTGGGTGCCAAGGAACCAAGGTGGGTGTCTGGGTGGGTGCCGAGGTGGGAGCCAGGGTGGGTCCCAAGGTGAGTGCAAAGGTGGGTGCCAGGGTCAAGGTGAGTGCCAATGTGGGTTCCAAGGTGCCAGGGTCAGGGTGAGTGCCAATGTGGGTTCAAAGGTGCTAAGTTGGGTGCGAGGTTGGGTGCGAGGGTGGGTGGGTGCCAAGGTGTGCTAGGTGGAAGCCCGGGTGGGTCGGCATCCCATGGGTGTCGAGTTGGGTGCCTGATGGGTGCTTCTTGTCAAGTTTTAGTCGTCGGGACTCATTTCGAGCCTTAGAGGTCGTTTCTTGTCCGGTTGCCCTGTCTTCGACCTGGGAACCCAATTTTGGTCCTCGGGTCCCATTTTTTTTTGTCTCGCATCCCACTTTTGGCCTGTGGCCTTTTCGGGGTCGATTCTCGTTTTGGGCATCAGAGCATGTTTCTTCTCCTAAAACCCAATATTTGTTTATTAAGTCTCGGAACACATTTTTGTTCTCGTGGACCCATCATGGGTCTTGGAACGCATTTGTGGTCCTTGGGTCCCATTTTGCATCCCGAAACTTGTGTTTTGGTGCTTGATCCCTATTTTGGGTGCCCACCTTGCACCAAGTGCGCACCCGGGGCAAACCGAGCGCCTTGGTGCACCGGGGCAAGATCGAGCGTGCACCCGAGGCGCCCCGAACATGCACCAAGGTGCACTCGGCCCACATGTGAGCGCAGGTCGTTGCGCCCGAGGTGGTGTGTGGGCACCGCGTTGCAGACGGGACACTGCACGCACACGACGCCCCGTCCAGGTGCACGCACGTAGGCCGGGCCGGGTGCACACCCGACGCCCTAGCAAGGTGCGCGCACCCGGGCAGGGCTCACACTTGGCGAACGGGGCGCACTTCGCGAGGGAGGGTGTGCACCTCGACGGGGGTGGGTGGCCGGGGTGGATTCGCACGTGGGTCGCGGTTTGCTAAGTACACACTGCGACAAGCTCATAACGGGTGCGATCATACCAGCGTTAGTGCACCGGATCCCATCAGAACTCCGCAGTTAAGCGCGCTTGGGCCGGAGTAGTACTAGGATGGGTGACCTCCCGGGAAGTCCCGGTGTTGCACCCTTTCTTAGTTTTTCGCCGGGCGTCGCAATGCTATTTGAATAAACCTTTTGCCCGTTTGCGTTCTCGTCGGGGCCGGGCCGGGCCGGGGTGCGCTGCCCGCACTACCGCGCGCGCGGGGGCGACACCGAGCGCGCACCCGAGGCGCCCCGAGCACACAGGCCACGGTGCAACCCGGGCGTTGTGCGCGCACCCCGGTGCGCCCGAGGTGCTGCGCGCGCACCCAGGTGAAATCGGTGTGCACCTCGGCCAGTGCGCGCTCGGTCGAGTCGCGCACGTTGGCCAAGGTGCACGGTGATGTTTCTTACTCTAAGGTTCCGCACCAGACGCCCGGGACAGGTGAGCGAAGCTGGGCGGGGCCGGGTGCGCGGCCGGGGCAGGTGCACGCAGCTGGAGAGAGCTTTGGAGCACACCAGAGGTGCGCACCTTGGAGCACACTTCGGAGCGCACCAATGATGCGCTCCATTCAAAAGTTTCCTGAAAAGGCAAAAAAAGTTGAGATTATAGAATTTCCCACTTGAGAGATTGTAAAAAAAAAAAATTTAAAATGAAGGAAACGCGGGTGCCAAGGTGTGCGCGCCCGGGTGCGCAGCCCAGCCAAGGTGTGCGCACCAAGGCGCCCACCCTGGCGAAGGTGCACGCAAGGTGCGCACCCGAGGCAAACCGGACAATTAACCCAACTTTCGACTTCGCGCGCACCTGCGCACCTTGGAGCGCACTTCGGAGCGCTCCTTGGTGCGCACCAATCTTGGGCACCTCGGAGTGCACCATGGCGCCCACCAAGGTGCGCACCCGGGGCAAACCGAGCTCCGACTTCGTGCGCACCTTGGAGCGCACGAAAGGTGAGCACCATGGCGCCCACCAAGGTGCGCAGCCCAGCCAAGGCGTGCGCATCAAGGTGCGCACCCTGGCGAAGGTGCGCACCCGGGGCAAACCGAGCTCCGACTTCGTGCGCACCTTGGAGCGCACAAAGGGTGCGCAACCCAGCCAAGGTGTGCGCACCCCGGGCAAACCGAGCTCCGAATCGTGCGCACCTTGGAGCACACTTCGGAGCCCTCCTTGGTGCGCACCGATGTTGCGCACCTCGGAGCGCACCCGGGGAAAACAATGCAATTAACCCGACTTTCGACTTCGTGGGCACCTCAGAGCGCTCTCGGGTTCGCACCTCGGAGCACACCGAGGTGCGCACCTTTGATGCGCTGCCTTCACCAATTTCCAGAAAAGGCAAGAAAACATTGAGAAGGTGTGCGCACCGAGGTGCCCACCCTGGCGAAGGTGCACGCGAGGTGCGCACCCGGGGCAAACCGGGCTCCGACTTCGTGCACGCCATGCTGCGCACCTTGGAGGGCCATGGTGCGCACCTTGGAGCACACTTCGGAGCGCTCAATGGTGCCCAACCCAGCCAAGGTGCCCACCGCGGCGAAGGTGCACGCGAGGTGCGCACCCGGGGCAAACCGGGCTCCGACTTCGTGCACGCCGCACCTTGGAGCACACTTCGGAGCGCTCCTTGGTGCGCACCAGGGCGCGCAACCCAGCCGAGGTGCCCACCCCGGCGAAGGTGCACGCGGGGTGCGCACCCGAGGCAAACCGGGCTCCGACTTCGTGCACGCCATGGTGCCCACCGCGGCGAAGGTGCACGCGAGGTGCGCACCCGGGGCAAACCGGGCTCCGACTTCGTGCACGCCGCACCTTGGAGCACACTTCGGAGCGCTCCTTGGTGCGCACCAGGGCGCGCAACCCAGCCGAGGTGCCCACCCCGGCGAAGGTGCACGCGAGGTGCGCACCCGGGGCAAACCGGGCTCCGACTTCGTGCACGCCATGGTGCCCACCGCGGCGAAGGTGCACGCGAGGTGCGCACCCGGGGCAAACCGGGCTCCGACTTCGTGCACGCCGCACCTTGGAGCACACTTCGGAGCGCTCCTTGGTGCGCACCATGGTGCCCACCAGGGCGCGCAACCCCGCCGAAGGTGCACGCGAGGTGCGCACCCGGGGCAAACCGGGCTCCGACTTCGTGCACGCCGCACCTTGGAGCACACTTCGGAGCGCTCCTTGGTGCGCACCAGGGCGCGCAACCCCGCCGAAGGTGCACGCGAGGTGCGCACCCGGGGCAAACCGGGCTCCGACTTCGTGCACGCCATGGTGCGCACCAGGGTGCCCACCGCGGCGAAGGTGCGCACCCGGGGCAAACCGGGCTCCGACTTCGTGCACGCCGCACCTTGGAGCACACTTCGGAGCGCTCCTTGGTGCGCACCAGGGCGCGCAACCCAGCCGAGGTGCCCACCCCGGCGAAGGTGCACGCGAGGTGCGCACCCGGGGCAAACCGGGCTCCGACTTCGTGCACGCCATGGTGCCCACCGCGGCGAAGGTGCGCACCCGGGGCAAACCGGGCTAGGACTTCGTGCACGCCGCACCTTGGAGCACACTTCGGAGCGCTCCTTGGTGCGCACCATGGTGCCCACCAGGCCGCGCAACCCAGCCAAGGTGTGCGCACCAAGGTGCACGCGAGGTGCGCACCCGGGGCAAACCGGGGTCCGGCTTCGTGCACGCCGCACCTTGGAGCACACATCGGGGCGCTCCCGGGTTCGCACCGGCGTTGCGCACCGTGGTGGGCACCTCGGAGCGCACCGTGGTGGGCACCTCGGAGCACACCAAGGTGGGCAGCGAGGTGCGCACCTTTGATGCGATGCCTTCACTAATTTCCATAAAAGGCAAAAGAAAACGAGATTTTAAAATTTCCGTTTTGAAAGATAGTGAGAAAAAGGGAATGCTGGTGCCATCTTGAGCCCGCCCTGGTGCGCAGCCCAGCCAAGGTGTGCGCACCAAGGTGCCCACCCTGGCGAAGGTGCGCGCCCGGGCAATTAACCCAACTTCCAACTTCGCGCGCGCCAGGGTGGGAGCGCACCCAACAACCGGGCCTGGGAAGAGCCAATGCGAGAAACCCCACCAAACGCTCTGACAAAAAAAGAGGGGGCGCTCCAGTAACCCCGCTTCGGAGCGCACCCTGGGCAAACCCAGCCAGGGTGCCCACCCCGGCCAAGGTGCAGGCGAGGTGCGCACCCGGGGCAAACCGGGCTCCGACAACGTGCACGCCGCACCTTGGAGCACACTTCGTAGCGCTCCCGGGTGCGCACCTCAGAGCACACCAAGGTGGGCAGCGAGGTGCGCACCTTTGATGCGCTGCCTTCACTAATTTCCAGAAAAGGCAAAAAAAAGAGGAGATTTTAAAATTTCCGTTTTGAAAGATAGTGAAAAAAACGGAACGCGGGTGCCATCTTGAGCCCGCCCGGGTGCACAGCCCAGGTAAGGTGCCCACCCTGGCAAAGGTGCGCACCCGGGCAATTAACCCTACTTCCGACTTCGTGCGCGCCAGGGTGGCAACCGGGCCTGGGAAGAGCCAATGCGAGAAACCCCACCAAACGCTCCGACAAAAAAAGAGGCGGCGCTCCAATAACCCCGCTTCGGAGCGCAGCCGGGGCAAACCCAGCCAAGGTGCCCACCCCGACGAAGGTGCACGCGAGGTGCGCACCCGGGGCAAACCGGGCTCCGACAACGTGCACGCAGCACCTTGGAGCACACTTCGAAGCACTCCCGGGTGCCCACCGGCGTTGCGCACCGTGGTGGGCAGCGAGGTGCGCACCTTTGATGCGCTGCCTTCACTAATTTCCAGAAAAGGCAAATAAAAATGAGATTTTAAAATTTCCGTTTTGAAAGATAGTGAAAAAAACGGAACGCGGGTGCCATCTTGAGCCCGCCCTGGTGCGCAGCCCAGGCAAGGCATGCGCACCAAGGTGCCCACCCGCGGTGCACACCCGGGGCAAACCGGGCTCCGACTTCGTGCAGGCCGCACCTTGGAGCACACTTCGGAGCGCTCCTTGGTGCGCACCATGGTGCCCACCAGGGCGCACCCGGGGCAAACCGGGCTCCGACTTCGTGCACGCCGCACCTTGGAGCACACATCGGAGCGCTCCCAGGTTCGCACCAGCGTTGCGCACCTTTGATGCGCTGCCTTCACTAATTTCCAGAAAAGGCAAAAAAAAACGATATTTTAAAATTTCCGTTCTGAAAGATAGTGAAAAAAACGGAACGCGGGTGCCATCTTGAGCCCTTCCTGGTGCGCAGCCCAGGCAAGTTGTGCGCACCAAGGTGCCCACCCTGGCGGAGGTGCGCGCCCGGGGCAAACCGGGCTCCGACTTCGTGCACTGCATGGTGCCCACCAAGGCGCGCAACCCAGCCAAGGTGCCCACCGCAGCGAAGGTGCACGCGAGGTGCGCACCCGAGGTGCACACCCGGGGCAAACCGAGCTCCGACTTCGTGCACGCCGCACCTTGGAGCACACTTCAGAGCGCTCCTTGGTGCGCACCAGGGCGCGCAACCCAGCCAAGGTGCTCACCCCGGCGAAGGTGCACGCGAGGTGCGCACCCGGGGCAAGCCGGGCTCGGACTTCGTGCACGCCGCACCTTGGAGCACACATCGGAGCGCTCCCGGGTTCGCACCAGCATTGCGCACCTTTGATGCGCTGCCTTCACTAATTTCCAGAAAAGGCAAAAAAAAAAAAAAAACGAGATTTTAAAATTTCCGTTTTGAAAGATAGTGAAAAAAACGGAACGCGGGTGCCATCTTGAGCCCGCCCTGGTGTGCAGCCCAGGCAAGTTGTGCGCACCAAGGCACCCACCCTGGCCAAGGTGGGTCACGGGGTGGGTCCTAGGGTGGGTAACGGGGTGGGTACTAAGGTGCGTGCCAAGGTGGGTCATGGGGTGGGTGCCAAGGTGGGCACCAGGGTGGGTGTGCACCAACCCTAGCCAGGGTAGGTCACGGGGTGGTTGTCGGGGTGGGCGTCAAGGAGCCAAGGTGGGTGGCAAGTAGCCAAGTTGCGTGCCAAGGTGGGTGTCGGGGTGGGTGCCAAGGATCCAAGGTGGGTGCCAAGGAACCAAGGTGGGTGTCTGGGTGGGTGCCGAGGTGGGAGCCAGGGTGGGTCCCAAGGTGAGTGCAAAGGTGGGTGCCAGGGTCAAGGTGAGTGCCAATGTGGGTTCCAAGGTGCCAGGGTCAGGGTGAGTGCCAATGTGGGTTCAAAGGTGCTAAGTTGGGTGCGAGGTTGGGTGCGAGGGTGGGTGGGTGCCAAGGTGTGCTAGGTGGAAGCCCGGGTGGGTCGGCATCCCATGGGTGTCGAGTTGGGTGCCTGATGGGTGCTTCTTGTCAAGTTTTAGTCGTCGGGACTCATTTCGAGCCTTAGAGGTCGTTTCTTGTCCGGTTGCCCTGTCTTCGACCTGGGAACCCAATTTTGGTCCTCGGGTCCCATTTTTTTTTGTCTCGCATCCCACTTTTGGCCTGTGGCCTTTTCGGGGTCGATTCTCGTTTTGGGCATCAGAGCATGTTTCTTCTCCTAAAACCCAATATTTGTTTATTAAGTCTCGGAACACATTTTTGTTCTCGTGGACCCATCATGGGTCTTGGAACGCATTTGTGGTCCTTGGGTCCCATTTTGCATCCCGAAACTTGTGTTTTGGTGCTTGATCCCTATTTTGGGTGCCCACCTTGCACCAAGTGCGCACCCGGGGCAAACCGAGCGCCTTGGTGCACCGGGGCAAGATCGAGCGTGCACCCGAGGCGCCCCGAACATGCACCAAGGTGCACTCGGCCCACATGTGAGCGCAGGTCGTTGCGCCCGAGGTGGTGTGTGGGCACCGCGTTGCAGACGGGACACTGCACGCACACGACGCCCCGTCCAGGTGCACGCACGTAGGCCGGGCCGGGTGCACACCCGACGCCCTAGCAAGGTGCGCGCACCCGGGCAGGGCTCACACTTGGCGAACGGGGCGCACTTCGCGAGGGAGGGTGTGCACCTCGACGGGGGTGGGTGGCCGGGGTGGATTCGCACGTGGGTCGCGGTTTGCTAAGTACACACTGCGACAAGCTCATAACGGGTGCGATCATACCAGCGTTAGTGCACCGGATCCCATCAGAACTCCGCAGTTAAGCGCGCTTGGGCCGGAGTAGTACTGGGATGGGTGACCTCCCGGGAAGTCCCGGTGTTGCACCCTTTTTTAGTTTTTCGCCGGGCGTCGCAATGCTATTTGAATAAACCTTTTGCCCGTTTGCGTTCTCGTCGGGGCCGGGCCGGGCCGGGGTGCGCTGCCCGCACTACCGCGCGCGCGGGGGCGACACCGAGCGCGCACCTGAGGCGCCCCGAGCACACAGGCCACGGTGCAACCCGGGCGTTGTGCGCGCACCCCGGTGCGCCCGAGGTGCTGCGCGCGCACCCAGGTGAAATCGGTGTGCACCTCGGCCAGTGCGCGCTCGGTCGAGTCGCGCACGTTGGCCAAGG
Source organism: Cryptomeria japonica (assembly GCF_030272615.1). NCBI lineage: Eukaryota > Viridiplantae > Streptophyta > Pinopsida > Cupressales > Cupressaceae > Cryptomeria > Cryptomeria japonica. Next base: position 458,812 of record NW_026728923.1, read on the forward strand.
TGCACGGTGATGTTTCTTACTCTAAGGTTCCGCACCAGACGCCCGGGACAGGTGAGCGAAGCTGGGCGGGGCCGGGTGCGCGGCCGGGGCAGGTGCACGCAGCTGGAGAGAGCTTTGGAGCACACCAGAGGTGCGCACCTTGGAGCACACTTCGGAGCGCACCAATGATGCGCTCCATTCAAAAGTTTCCTGAAAAGGCAAAAAAAGTTGAGATTATAGAATTTCCCACTTGAGAGATTGTAAAAAAAAAAAATTTAAAATGAAGGAAACGCGGGTGCCAAGGTGTGCGCGCCCGGGTGCGCAGCCCAGCCAAGGTGTGCGCACCAAGGCGCCCACCCTGGCGAAGGTGCACGCAAGGTGCGCACCCGAGGCAAACCGGACAATTAACCCAACTTTCGACTTCGCGCGCACCTGCGCACCTTGGAGCGCACTTCGGAGCGCTCCTTGGTGCGCACCAATCTTGGGCACCTCGGAGTGCACCATGGCGCCCACCAAGGTGCGCACCCGGGGCAAACCGAGCTCCGACTTCGTGCGCACCTTGGAGCGCACGAAAGGTGCGCACCATGGCGCCCACCAAGGTGCGCAGCCCAGCCAAGGCGTGCGCATCAAGGTGCGCACCCTGGCGAAGGTGCGCACCCGGGGCAAACCGAGCTCCGACTTCGTGCGCACCTTGGAGCGCACAAAGGGTGCGCAACCCAGCCAAGGTGTGCGCACCCCGGGCAAACCGAGCTCCGAATCGTGCGCACCTTGGAGCACACTTCGGAGCCCTCCTTGGTGCGCACCGATGTTGCGCACCTCGGAGCGCACCCGGGGAAAACAATGCAATTAACCCGACTTTCGACTTCGTGGGCACCTCGGAGCGCTCTCGGGTTCGCACCTCGGAGCACACCGAGGTGCGCACCTTTGATGCGCTGCCTTCACCAATTTCCAGAAAAGGCAAGAAAACATTGAGAAGGTGTGCGCACCGAGGTGCCCACCCTGGCGAAGGTGCACGCGAGGTGCGCACCCGGGGCAAACCGGGCTCCGACTTCGTGCACGCCATGCTGCGCACCTTGGAGGGCCATGGTGCGCACCTTGGAGCACACTTCGGAGCGCTCAATGGTGCCCAACCCAGCCAAGGTGCCCACCGCGGCGAAGGTGCACGCGAGGTGCGCACCCGGGGCAAACCGGGCTCCGACTTCGTGCACGC